>NC_090809.1:5017500-5317500 GCF_036512215.1 Solanum lycopersicum
ATAAAAATATAAATATAAAATAAAATATCAATATCAATATAGAAGGATAATTTTTATGCTAATTTGATAACTAGTTGTAAATTATTACAAATTAATGGCTTGATTGGTATTGTGGATGGATAAGTATTTTTATGAGCTTATAATATATGGTAGACATAGAACTATTATGTCTAAGGCGCATAACAAGTTAGACAATGAATAATTTTGACATATTTCAAATAAGGGCAACTCAAATATATTTATAGCTTAAATTTAAATTCGAATCGAAATTTCAATTTTTTTACAAAGTTCTATAATTCAATTCATTAATCTAATATGAGACATAATATTTCTAAATTAGTCAAATTTTTAATAATTTTTTCCTCGTATATAAAAAAAATTGTTATAAATCTATTGTGTTATGTGGATGATCCATTAGAGTAATCCAACAACAATTGGATTCATGTATTAGTGTTTCCAATGTGATAAGATTCCAAGGTGATATGAACCTTGATGATAACTATGTATAATTCCAAGGTGACCTTTGACTATGATATCTCAACACTATAAATAGAGATATCATTCACCATTGTATAACACACTTGAATAAAAAGAAAATGATTTTTCTTTTATCTACTTCTCTTGTCTACTTCTCTTTATACTTATATTGCTATGAGTTTACTTTTATAATACGTTATCAGCACGAGACTCTATCCAATTGAGAGTGAGTTCTTGTTTTTCTTTAGCTCATATTTTGGTTGATCTCGTTACAAAAATCAAAGTATTATATGCATAAAATCAGGTATGTATTTTCTAAATATTTTATGATTTAGAATAAAATGGTATTCAGTCACTAACAATTATCAGGAACCGAAAACATATACTACTATTGGTTGAATATAACATACTATACAAAATTTCTTAAATGGAAGAAGGTATAAAATTTTAATAGCATGAGTTTGAATATTATTTTGATTGTTTTGAAAGACTCAAAGGGTAAATCATGTTGTACTTCGGTCTATTATACCGTTGGTTAATGGTAAGACGATGGATTCAAGTTTCATCGCACCAAAAGGGTAAGACATCAGGTTAAAGTCCGGATGCATCATAATGAAAAATGTTTGAGGGTAAGACGGTAGATTCATGTTCTATCACACCAAGAGGGTAAGACATCAATTTGAGTTTTGATGCAACATAATTGGGTTCAAGTCCCATAGAATTATGGCGTAACACGCCTTATATGGGTAAGACATTAAGTTTGAGTCAATGCACCGTAGTGATGATAAAATGATGGCTAAGGAAAAAATAATATATTTTTTATGAAAATTCTTGAAATTCGTCTCATGAATTTGCTCCATTCCCTAAAAGAAATGTGGTAGCAGTATATGATAAGTTTGAAATCTACCCACCTGCTCCATTCTATCATACGAATGTTGTTGCAGTGAATAATAAGTCTGAAAGATGAAAAATGATTAACGATATGAAAAAGGGCATGAAGGAACGGAATTATAATAGTCATCGTTGTGGTAATTATAAAAGGAAGAACACTATGGGTTCTCCAAATAGTCCTTCGAAATGTGAAGGCAGTTTTCATTATTAAAATTGTATGAAAGGACATTGGACTTGTGTATGTTGTCGACCCAATAATTTGACAAGTTTATAAATCCTCCATCAAAAGATAAGAAGATAAAGCAATGGTACACTTGATATTTCAAAGTGATGTTGAGGTGTATCATGGAAATATGATGAACTTTAAAATCACAATGTACTTATAATGCAAATTTATGAAATACATATAAATGATTGGTTCATTCCTTGAAGAGAATGTGACTTGTGATGAGTATAGTGAATGCTCGACCATTCTATAAGAGAATGGGTCAAGATGTGATAAAATCATTATAGGTTGAATATATGCCACAACTTACCTCTATGGGAGATTTGGAAAAAAAAAGATATATACCAAAATTCACCTCTACGGGAGGTTTGAGAGGAAATAAATTTTATTTGCCTGAAATAATTAATGGTATTGTATGTTTACATCACTATGGTATGTTTATTGTGAACTACCGAAAGGACAAAAGAATGAAATAGTTCTTTCCTATAAGGGTTGTACTCATTATTGTGTGGCAATACAAATTTGGCATTGGTTGTGTACCTATGGTACAACAAAAGTAAAGCAAGAAACATGTCTTGCTCGTAATGATTTTTACCATGACAATGAGAATATAATTTCCTCCTTGAAGGAGATGCTCACCATAGGGATGGTGTCATGCAATATGTGATAGTACACAAAATTAATTGCAAGCTCTAACGAGTTGTGCTATTATTAGAGGAATAATATTAGGGTTGTAGTAAGTCTCAAAAGAAACTTTTTAAGTTTCGGATGAATTGAAAATAAATATTGAGACTATAAATCACTACAACCGAAGAGGGTTATAGATATTTATAAAAGATTACCCCACTTTTCCTCTTGTTTGTTCCATACAAACATGTACATGCTGATGAAATCACATGTAAAAATAAATTATAAGTGTACTAAAATAAAGATCAATTGGCATGACTGGTTGACCATTCCGATTAAATGTAAAGCAAGTGTAATTGAGAATTCAGATGATTTATATGTGAAAAAATAAAGATTCTTCAAGAATTCTCTTGTGTTGCTTGTTCTCTTGATAAAATGATCATTGTACCAGCTAAGGTTGGGATTGTAATCCCCTAAAAATTTTTGGAACATATAAAAGGGTGAATATGGGCCCGTTCACCTGCCATGTGGATCATTTGCAACTATATTATCGATGCATCTATACGATGGTCACGTGGTTTTTTTGTTGTCAACTTACAATTGGTTTTGTAAGGTTGTTTGCTCGAATTATTAAAATTAAGAGCACAGTTTCAAACTATGAAATTATATTGATAATGCTTGTTGATTTAGTAGAAATTGTATGCCTCCAATTATAGCTAAATCATAGTTATGAGAATAAAACTCCCAAATGAGATTTGGTATGAGATAAGTAACATGTATCAACACATGTATGCATCAAGCCAACAAGGTTTCCCCATTAAAATTGGTTTAGGGTGAGGAACCAAATAATTTTCATCTAAAAGGTTAAATGTGCGATTATGATTTTAATTGCTCCACCACGCACAAAGATGAACTTCCAAATAAGGTTGGAATGAATGTTAAATTTTCTAACATTAGGGGAAGAGATGATTGACAGCTGAAAATTACGTGTGAGGTTAATTATGAATTATCTAGATCCTCGTTAAATAAATATGTGAACTTGAAGTTCAAGGGATAGTTCAGTTGCATAATGTTGCAAATCAGTTGCCAGATGAATGCACTGACCCTATGATATAATTCAGCTGCAAATGCTCCAGTATGAAGTCCATGAAGGACAGAGTCTATGATATGCCGGAAGCGTAATAGACCAATCGATTCCAAATATAAATTTCCTTGAATACAGAAGGAGCAAATGATCAATATGGTCATGATAATGAGGCAAGTTCTATAAAAGAGAACATTGACATAACACCTCATAAAATCTTGAAAAAGGTTCAGGTACCTGAAATAATGAAAAATGAAGAGATCTCGATAAGTTATGTTTTGTTGGAATTGATATCAAATAACCGTCGACGGTATCTTTGATATGAGGTAGCGCTCAATGATATAAATTGTGACGAGAATCTTGAATTCAAATTTGTCATATAGTGTGGACAGATAAATGGTTGGCCAAGTAAAATGCACAATTCAAGTATATTTTGTTTCACTTAGAAAAGTAACATTTTGAACTAGTAGTCCATAAATCAAGGTAAAATGTCAGTGGGGTACAAATAAATTATTATGTGATAGTATAACCATAAGATATCAAATATGATTTGTGCCTTGGGGCATACAGGTTTATCGCAAAAATCCTGACATTATTGGAGATGTTTTCTCCTTTGGTGGATGCAATGAGGTTTGTTTTGATCTGGCAACATATGAAAAAATTGAATACATGTAATGAATAATTATAATGTTTAGCTAGAAAATGAATGTTATATGAAAATCCTTGAAACAATCGAGGTGTCTGAAGCATATAAGAGCTTGAAAGAAACCTTTTCAATAAAGCTTTAAAAATCTTTATATGGATTGAAATAGTCAAGGAAGAAAAAGGGTACAAAAGAATGACCCTAATTGTCCTTGTATTTTTATGAAAAGGTCTTGGTAATACAAAATTTTGTCTTGAACTACATATTGATAATTTGACAAATGAAATATTTGTCTAACAGTGCACATCCACTGATAAATTTTAATGCAATTTTATATGGATAAATCGCATTCATTGAGTACCCCAATGATTATGAGATCACTTGACATAAATGATGATTCAGTTTGATCTCAAAAGAAGGATGGAGAGTTTCTTGGTGATGAAGCTCTATTTTGGTGCAATCAGGCACTAGTGCATCTTACTAATAATATTTGACCAGATATTTATTTTGTAGTAAATTTACTGGCAAGATTTAACTTCTCCCCGATAAAAGGACATTGAAATTTTGTTGAGCACATGATTGAATATCCTCGAAGGACCATAGTTATGGGTTTATTCTATTCCAAGAAATCCAAGACAAAATTGATTGGTTGCGCAGATGCAATATTTATCTGATCCGCATAAAGCTCTATCTCAAGCACGCTATTTGTTTGCATGTGGAGGCACAATAATATCCTGGTGATCAATGAAGCAAATGTTGCTATGCATAAATAAAAGCTCTCCATGAAGCAAGTCGAAAGTACGTCTGGTTGAGATAAATGACACACCATATTCAGGAAATGTGTGGTTTTTCTTTGAAAAAAGAATATATCAACCACAATGTACGAAGATTGGTGACACCATCACAAGAAATTAAGTGATGTTTTAATCAGGGGGAGTATAATACGCGTTGCACTCTTTTTTCCTTGACCGAGGTTTTTTCCCACTGAGTTTTCCTGGCAAGGTTTTTAATGAGGCAACAAATAATGCGTATCAAAAGATATGTGTACTCTTTTTCCTTCACTAGAAATTTTTTCCCACTAGTTTTTTCTAGTAAGGTTTTAACGAGGCACATTATCTATGGACATCCAAGAGGGAGTGTTTTAAATCTATTGTGTTATGTGGATGATCTATTAGAGTAATCCAACAATTAATTGGATTCATGTATTAGTGTTTCCAATTTGATAAGATTCCAAGGTGATATGAACCTTGATGATAACTATGTATAATTCCAAGGTGACCTTTGACTATGATATCTCAACACTATAAATAGAGATATCATTCACCATTGTATGACACACTTGAATAAGAAGAAAATGACTTTTCTTTTATCTACTTCTCTTGTCTTCTTCTCTTTATACTTATATTGCTATGAGTTTACTTTTATAATAAAAATTATATTTGCTACAAATATAACTAAAAAAATTCAAAAGAATACTTATAACTTATTATTACATTAAAAAAAGGATAAATGCACAAGTACCCCCTCAACCTATGTTCGAAATCTCAAGGACATACTTATATTATATTAAGGTCTTATTACCCCCTGAACTTGTATTATTAATAATTTTCTATTCCTTTTCGGTCTACGTGGCACTATCGTGTGGGTCCAATGCTGGTTGACTTTTTATCAAGCTAGTGCCACGTAGGCCGAAAAAGGTAGAACTTATAAAATAAGTTTGGGGGTAATAGTAGTATAAGCGTGTCTCTGAAATTTCGGGCATAGATTGAGAGGGTACTTGTACATTTTCCCTAAAAAAATTAAAGCCCTCAAATTATAAAACCTAAAACAACTGCATTGTAAGTCTCCTATGGCTCATGAAAATCTCGCATGTATAAATCTATCCACTTCTTATAAAATCAAACTTTATTTTTCCAAATGTGTGATCCTCATCAACATAGGAATGGCAATGGAGCATGGCAGAGTGAAAGTAGAGCGGGTTGAGCTTAATATGCATAATTTTTAATTTTCTCTATCCCGTCTCGTATAACAATTTTTTTCATTTTCAACCCGCCCACCCCGCCCCACATGCATAGAGCCCCTCCGCTTGAACCTACACCACATAATTTTATTAATAATTTTTTTTACTTAAGTTTAATAATAAAAATAAAATTAATAAAAATATAATCATTTTTTCATTAAGTTGTATTAATTTAATAGGATAGTGACTTAACATTTTATTTTTTAGAGGCTAATTGGAAACATATAAGAAATTGTATAATTTTTGTTGAACTATTTTCATTAGGGTGGCATAAACACTGGAAAACCAAAACACCGAACCGAATCAAATTTTTTCGGTATTTCGATTCGGTATTTTAATTTTTGATTCAGTATTTGGTTTAACTTTTGTCTTTTATATTTATACTTTATGAAAAAGTAGAAAGTAGAAACTCTATCCCTAATTCATCTTGCAGCTCTTCCTCTTCCTCAATTTATCTTCCTCTTCCTTTCAAGTTGTTCGTTATTCATCCTTCCTAGCAGGCAGCAGCAGCCCAGCCGGCGAGTTCAGAATCAGACCGGCCAGCGACTTCAGACCGGCGTCTGGCCACTAAGCAGGCCCATTAAAAAATCAAAATAAAAAATCGAATCGAAACAACAAAAATCAAATAGAATCAAAATATTTCGGTTCGATATTCGGTACTCATTTTACAAGAACCAAAAATTAAAAAAACCAAAAAGAAAATCGAGCTGAAATACTAAATGCCTACCCCTAATTTTTATTTACTATCGTAAATATTTTAGTAGTTTTAAAGAAATCATTTGAATAAATAATGCCTTATAACTCTTATAACATGTAAGAAGTTAAAATTAAGTTTAAACCCACATGAAATTATATATAACTCAAACCCACCCCGCTCCGCATTAATTTTAAAAAAAAAAACTCACTTCACCAGCCCCGCATCTCACCAGCCCGCACAACCTTAAATCCGCCCCATTCTGCATAGCCTTGAACCCACCCCACTCCCCCACCCCATCGTCATCCCTACATCGACATGTTCCAAATTTCATAGTTTTCTAAACTAGTCAGTCAATATTATGAGAATAATCATAGCTACTAAAACATTCGATAGACCAATATACAAAGGATCATTCTGATCAATTGTGAGAGTTGTCATGGTTGTAACTTCATGTAATTTAAACAATTAATTAGAAACTAGGTCTAATCTCATATGTAATGTTTTTCTACACAATCAATATCAACTGCTCTGATACCATAACAAAATATGAGTTCACAAACTCATTGATCTATTGATGAACTCAAGCTAAGAGAAAATAGAGAAAGAAAACTTTATTGATCACAATATTTTGTGCATTCAATTGTAAGAATATAATGTTGAGTCTTATAGGCCAAATCTATAAATATCTTCTAACCGACTACTAACAAATTGTCAGTTTATCACGAAGTAACTAACTAATGAAATGAATGCAACTTATTAGTAACGGAGAAAGTTCATTATGTATCAAAACTATCTAATGGATCAAATACATCACATTTGAGTAACAAGGCCTAATCAAGTGTTAAAACTCACGATAAACAAATTGTGTAATACAGTTATGTGTATAAATATTTTCCATCTTGCTACAATAGAATTATGATTTTGATGGAATGCAATTAAGTAGGAGACTTAATTCTTTATGAACAACCATGTTATTCAATTTCGTGTTTTTGTGTTCGAAGTTCTTTAAAATTCACATGACAAAAGTTTCAATTCGTACAGTGAATGTAAAGAGGAATTAAATTCCATGAGTCGTCATTCTCTTTATATGCTTTTCAAAAATATTTAAGAAATAATATGTTAGGCTAAAATTTTCACTTAAACACTTTAATTAGATTTTGTTTATTTTAGACACCTCATGTCATATTTTGTTATATCCTTTTGACACTTTTTTGACAATCAACCAAATGTGTAAGGTGTGTATAATACACTCGTTCATGACATGTCAAAGTGAAAAATTAAATAAAGATATGTGACGTATATGTCAAAAATAATTTTTAAATAATGAATTTTGTATTAAAAAAATGAGCAATCACTTAATTGACATGTGTCATTTTTAAAGCCTAAAAAAGTAAGAAAAAAAACAACCTATCATATATTATCTTCTCTAGCACCCCCCCCCCCCGATTCCCAACCCTTTTCCCACCACCAAACTCCCTCATGTACCCCACCAAAAAAAATTTCTCGGTGAAATCCTTTCCTTCAAGTTTATGATTAGTTCTTCACTTAAGACGCAAAACTCTCTTTTTTAATCTTTCTCAATTGTCTTTCTCTACTATTTTTAAGTTTTTTCATATATCAAATTAATTGTAGCTTGATCTACTATAATGTTGATTGTTTTTGTTTTAACTAATCAACACCATCAAATCTATTCTTCCATGGAAGGAGTTTAAGTTTTGAGAGATGGTGGTTAAAAAATGGGGAAAGGAACAAAAAATAAAATAAAAATGAATTAAAGAAGTTTTTTCACGTGCTGATAGTGAGTGTATCTCACTCACTATGTCATGTCAGCAAAAAGTGTCAAAATGACACAACGAGGCATGACATGAGATGTATAGAATGAACAAAGCCTAGTTAAGGTGTCTAAGTGAAAATTTATGTCAATTTTGAATGGTCAGTGATGACATATTTGAATTTTGTATTTTTTGGGCCAAGACATTGTTGTGCATCCTACAATCATAGCGAGAACAAGTTTGATTATCCTTTAGAAAAAATGGCACAGTATGACAATCTATTGATTTTATTGGCGATAAATAAGTCACTTTAAATTTTTTAGCAAAAAAAAGGCTTTTTTAATTATTTTTGGTATTAAATAACCACATTTTTTTTTGAAAATAAATTTTTTCCTTTGATTTTTTCACTCTATTTCCTAGCAGTTAGCATATCTGCCTTTATTATTCCTTTTTCCTCTTTTCTTATAATTTGTCAACAATTTTTTTTTACATAATTTTCAATTCTCTCTTTCTTCCCTTTTTTTCTTCCTCTTGCAAGTTTAGAATTTCCATCTTTTTCTCTAAAATATTTCCATTAAAGATTAATCATAACAGTAACTCTTCACTGTAATAACTCAAATCGTACCAATTTTATTTATATTGATTGTTTGGATTATTTTTTAAAAAGTTGAGATTTTCTACATTCTTTATCTTGTAGTTGGATGCCAAATTTTTCTTTTTACAAATTGTTGTATTTATATTCTTTGCAACATTTTCCTCCTAAATTTTTTCAATATATCATGATTTCTTGAATTGAAAGTTTTGCAATTTCTAAAATAATTAATTAATATATTTATGACTGTTATAAATTAAATCGGAGTAAATATAAAGAAAAAGAAGAGCAAAACATGAGAAAGTCTATATAATTTTCAATGTTAACAAACATATTTATAGGCCAACAAATTGCTTTTCATCTTGACAAATATCAAGGTGCATGAAATGAGATTTGTCAAGTGTAAGGACACTTGTCTTCTTTGAAGACATTTAAATGTCAACACTTATAAACATATGTTATTTACAATATGGCCCATAAACATACATAATTTACAAACAATGACAAATTTTTGAAATATTGAATTTTGCTGATTGAATTTGATTATGAATATTTATTTTGTCTCCAATAAATTTATTTAAATTTGTTAATTAATACGAACGAACATATAATAATATAAAATTATCTAAATTTATTAATGAATTTGGTTGATTGCATTCAATAATAGTAATTCAAACAAATGTATACTTATGCAAAATTATAAAGATACTAATGCAAACGAATGTATACAAATTCATAAATGAATATGGACGAATGTATCCAATACAAATGTATAGATATGTAAATTTGAAAGATATTAATGCAAATATATACATTATGAATACAAACAATTGTAAAATTAGAAAGATATTACTGCAAATAAATGTATATCAATTTATAAATAAATATGGATGAATGTATCCAATATAAATTATACCTATGTAAATTTGAAAGATATTACTACAAATAAATATAAATGTATACCAATTTATTATGAATACGAATAAATGTATCCAATACAAATATATGTCAATCTATTATATGAATATTGATTAACTAATACTAATGCAAAGAAATGTATACAAATTTGTTAAGTGAACATGAATTAAATTCAAAGACAAAATAATTGGCAAGTAATGAACTTATAGGAATATCTTTGAAATAAGAATTATCATAATTAAAATATTATTTGTTAATTTTAAGAAAAAGATATAATTCTAAACTATATTTTACTAGTTTTAAGTGGAAATGGTTGGAGATAGAATAAAGATGGTATTAATTTTCTTTTATTATTTTTAAAAATACAAAATAATTTGAAAGAAGAGAGTTTTGAATAATCCTTTGCTAGTTTTAAGTAGAAAATATGAAATTAATTTTTTTATTATTTCAAAAAATATGTAATAATATGAAAGGAGAGATAATTCTAAATAATCTTTTGCTAATTTTAAGGAGTAATAATTGAAAGTTAGAAGAGAGACGATATCAAAAAAAAAAATATTTTAAAAAAAAATATATAAGTTATTTTTAGGCTAATATTTATCAATTTTTTATTTGTTTATTATTTGCTTATTAATATTAAACTATATGATGTCAATTGTGCGTAACACTTGTCTATCTGTGTTTGAAAGAAAACATCAAAATGATTCAATTCCATTATATATTTATATCTAATTTCATTCATTTAATTATTTTTAGTTCTTGTGCAATATACACAACTATAGTACTGCAATACTAAAATATATACATTATTTTCCATTAATACTGATGATTGCGTGATGAATAGTTCTTGTTCTACTTGAGATATTTTATATTATTTGTTTTAAATATATTAAATTATCATAGCGCATTTGCTAATTTCCGTATCATATTATATGCATGTTAACATATTTTAAACACTCTAATATACTTTAGCAAGTTCGGATTAACTATATGACAATACATTATGTTCAATCATCGCCATGTTATAACTTATAGATGTAATGCATCTTTTTTTTTATTTCATTTTTTTCAAGTACATTATGCTTCATCAAAGTCATGTTAATAGGTGTAGTGAATCTTTACTTTTTTCAACTTTTCAATACTCTATGGGTCGTTTGTTAGGCTGCATTAGAAGAAATAGTCCATGGATTATGTAAGGTATTATTTAGTACTATGTTTGGTAGGAGTTTGAGTCTATGTATAACTAATCCATGGATTAGTTATATCTCCAATATAGTATTATGGGATGTATTACTAATACCTTCCATTTGGAGGTATTAGCTCTAATACCATGAGACTATTCTAGGTAAAGACAAAAATACCCCTCAAATCCTTTTAATATTTTATTTATTTTTTTGCTTTTATATTTTATATTTTATATTTTATATTTATAATAATAAAGATATTTAAATAAATTAGCTTACAAATTTTATTATTTAGATATAATTTTTTATTTCTAAAATATGAATTACTTAATCTATTTATTATTAATATAAAATATTATAATCCGACTAATATGTTAATGTTGATGTATGAATTTAAGAACAATTCATAAGTAAAATATTGTCTCTTAATGAAAGTTCATTAAACATTACACAAGTAGTCTAAAACAAGAATGTGTGTGTGTGTGTGTGTGTGTGTGTGTGTGTGTGTGTGTGTATATATATTACACACATCTCGAGTATAAAAAATAGTTTAATTTATTTTTCTATATTTATTTTATATTTTTATTTTATTTTATGATAAAGAGTTTTTTAAAATTTATTGATACAATAGAAAGTTCAATAAATTTTCTCTATAGTCATTATAGTTGTGTGACCTTTTGAGTTATTAACTCTAATTTATTAAGATGACAATTATTTACTCTCAAATAATTTAAGTGAGAAAATAGTGAACATGACAAAAAAAAATTATTCTCCTAACTAGTTAAAAATGTTATAAAAAAATAATATACTCCGTTAATTATCTACTTTGACTCAATTACATGAAATATAAAATCTCATAATAACTCTAGGGTATAATTGGAAAGTTTTTTTTAAAAAAACTTTTAAACCACAATAAAATTAGATAAGAAATAATGAACCAAACATTTGATAAAAATAATCCCTGCATTGCTAATCCTGCATTATTCATTTTTGTACCAAACGACCCCTATGTGTCATCATCATAGTCATGTTATAGATGTGACACATTTTTACATTGCCTTCTTAATTACTCAATTTTCAAGAATTTATATGTATAGCTTTTATTATGTTTATATTTATTTAATAACTAGTGAAACTATTCGCGCTTCGCACGATTATATGAAATATTTATAAGATAATAATATGAAATATATAATATTTAGGTTAGTATCGAATATATAGATAATATTTATATTTCTCCTCGTCTGCGATATTATAGACTTTTTAAAAACATATAAAATATATTTATTTGTTTAGTATATGTATATATTAGAATAAAATATTCACCGTGGTGAAGTAAATGGAATAAGGGATAATATGTTGAAATAACAATATATTGGAATTAGGTTGAAAATATTTTAGATGTTTTAATTTTCTCTATCTTTTCTAGGAGTAGTGATGTTCTATCTAAACTCTGATTTCGTCAAATAAAATTATTTTCTTTTATTTTATTACTACATTTGCTTATTATAATTTTTTAAACATTATTTAAATACTTGTAAGATTTTCGAAAAATGAAGCATATAAAGTCATGATTCATATTTAATATTAAACTTTACAAGTAAGATGAAGAGACATGAGTTATAAATAATTCAAATGTATAATTTTATTAGCCACAAAATGTATTACTAATTATGTATTGATTTTATTTGTAAAATAAAAAAATAAAAAAAGGTGTGAAAATACAAAAAATGAACAGAGAAAATATAATAATTGGTGACTACATAAAAATTATAAATACATTTCAAAGCAAATAGAACGACGACAGATTGTTACATACGCAAAAAATGACATCATGAAAATAATAATATATTTTTCAATTACTTTTTATAATTTATAATAAAAGTGAAACTAATCATCATAAATTTTGTTGTTGTTAAAATGAAATAATTATATTTATTTATTTTTCATAACAAAGAGAGAATAGAATACTAAAGGATCAAATGATTAGTATTGACAATATAATACATTTAGCTAAATTATTTACATAAATTTAAACTTTAAAAACTCTAGCAAAAGTAATTAAGTTGCTAATAAATTTTAAAGTGAAAAAATAATCTCTAATTATGCTTAATTTTTTTTCCTTGTACCATCTTCCTTTGCAAAGAGATCCGTCATCATGTTTTGATTCATATGTCAAACTCTTCATATATGCAACCAACTGAATAAAAAAAAAGCATATACGAATTAAAAATAATTATGTCAAAAAAAAGAACGAAATATAAATCATATTTAATATATTTATATATTATCTTTTCAATAGTAATAACAATACTAAATAATAATTATTTCTTGAAATCTAACAAATATTATAATCAAACTATATTATATATGGAAAACTAACTATAAAAAAAGTAATTGCATACGGACAAAACATTGTTAAGAATTAAAGAGATTTTTTTAATCATACTTAATAAATTATAATACAAACATAAAAATATATATTAAGAAAGCATGTCTAAGTCCATAAAAATAAAAAGAAAGACTTAAGAATGAAATATATCTTACCTTCATATACTTTTTTGTGTTACATGTTAGCTAATTCACAAACAAGTATTATGGAGAAGAGAAATTATAACTTTGTATGTGAATCTTCATGAAAATAAATATGAACCTATGTAGACAAAATAAAGGAAATGAAAAAAATAGGGACTTGAGAATGATATATTGATTAACTTCATGTACTTTTTTTTTGGTTACATGTTAGTTTCCTTCACAAATCAAATACGAATTTATAGACAAAAATAGATGAAATAAAAAATAAAAAGTTCAATGAAGTATTTCTTACCTTCATGTATTTTTTTTTTGTTACATATCAAACTTATATGATGAAAAAAGAAAGAATAATTGTGAAAGTGAATCTTCATTAAACTAATATAAATTTATAGGCAAAATAAAGGAATTTTATAAGACACATAAACTTATAAATTTAAATTGGAGGTTATGAATATAAAAATTATGAGAGTCATGAATATTATTAAAAGTAAAAATTAAAGAAGGGCAAGTCATGGGTAGTAACTCCTAGTGAATAAATTCAAAAATAAAAATAAAAATACTTAAAATGTAAAATAATAATAATATGATTTCATGATTAGAAGTGAGATAAACAAATAGAAAAAAAATATAGAATTTTTTTAATTATAAATGTTCATACATTAATAAAGTATTTATTTGTATATTTGTATAAATGAAGTAATATATTTTTACAATAAAATAATTAATTTAAACTAAAAAAAGTTAAAAATAAATAAATTATGTTTCTCTTTTAATTATAAGTGAGATAAATAAATAAAAAATATGAAGAGTTTTTGTTATAAATGACCCACCATTAATAAAATATTTATTTATAATAAATTTAAGTAATTTTTTTATGATATATAATAATTATTTTTTTAAAAAAAAATGAAAAAAAACTAAATGCAAATGGAGGCCATATAGAGGTGCCACATCACCTCCTCTATGGTCCTCATTTATATATATATATTGATTTATAAAATATCAACAATTAAATATCTATAATACTTATGAGCTCCCGTCTTAAAACTTATTTCTCATATAGTATTAAATAAAACATTTTACTTTATGTTGCACTTTTTAAAATATGATTAAATTTTTTAAAAAAAGTTTCAATTTTTTTAACAATTGATATGATAAGAGGATGATATTTTTTCATTAGGTATTCAGTACTAGTGGTTGTGGTGGAGATTGAATATTTCAAATTCTCTTTGATAGAGCTCCGTTCAGTTTTTTTTTTTGGGGGGTGGTGATAGCGCATTCTATATAAGATTTTTTTTATGTTAAAAATTTAAACTCGAAATCTCTGATTAAGAAAGGAGCAATCTCATCCACTGTACCAGATCGATTCAGGTTGACCAAATGATGAATTAATTAATGCTTCACATAACTTTCAAGGTTGAGAAAAAAGAAATTTATAAAAGATCATCTAATTTGATGATAAAGAAGTTGGTCACAAAGAAATGATTTTGCCTAACCTTTTGTTTGGCAGGACATGTATTGATGTAACCCCATTTCATATTGTCATTTGTAAAACAATAGTAAGTGATTACAATGTTGTTTGAATTAAAAAGTGGAAACAAATTGGAAGGGGATTTTGTCGAAATAAGAAAGATGAGAATATTGAATATTGAAGCCACCTAAATATTATAATGCAAATAATTAACTGGAGTAATACATAAACAACCCGTTAAGATATTTTATTTGAACACTCAAACACTCAACATTTTATTTACAAATATAAAGTGTTTTAATTAGATTGAATTTTGAATTTTTATTTTATGCGTATTTTTATTTTATCTATTAAATAGTTAAATTAATCATATAAAATATGCGATTATTTTTTAGGAAAAAATTATACACAACTTATTGTATCACTCTATCTCTACAATTTGAAAAAAATTACAAAAATCTTTACTCTCCTTCCTACTACGGATACATCACTTTACATGATTTATCGATCGGATACTAAGAGGGCATATTCCTTGTACTTAAGCATTCAGTTCCCTTTCAATCGGTAAAAGCTTGGTCCCAAAAAAGCATGCATTACTTTATGCAATGTATCAAAACTTCCCGATGTATTGTGAGTTGTGACATTGAGTGATATACTCGAAATCGGGATATAATGTATTAAGATGTTGAGCGCTGTATTTGAAACTAAAACGCGATGTATCAAAACGTTCAGTGATGTATCCAAAATACTTAAATTTAAGGGATGTTTGTAATTTGAAAAAAAAAACTCAAAATATAATGTATTAACTCTTAATATTATGAAATGTGTGTAAAATTATTTTCTTTTTAATTAGCATTAGCCTGAATAACCCTCAAATCTTAAGCATTTTCTATTTAAGATTGATGCATATAAATATAAAAATGCTATATTTATGTGGCTAACTTAAGTTAACTACGAAAAATGTGTGTAACATTTTTTCCAAATTAAAACCAAACATATCTAATTAAATTATCTTATTAAAAATACTTTTGATCTTCTCTAATCTTCTAACAAACATTACAAAAGCTTAAAAGTCAAAAGTTATTCAAAATAGTTAACCCAAACACCCTCTTCGCTTGAGTGTCTAAATGAAATAATATCTCATTAACTTTAAATATAACCGATTAATTTTAATACAATGTATATATATTTTGTATATCTCAATTTATTTAATTAATATTAAAATATATTATACATATCTATATTTAATAATAATTTAATTTAATAAATTTATTTTACTTTTTACAAAATAATTTATAGCTTTATAAATATCTACAACTTATTTTAAAATATATAGATTTTAAGAATCTCCATTTTCAATTTAATGTCAAGTAACTATGTTACATAAATAAATTAAAGACAAAACAAAAAAAAGTAATATTTTAATATGCCAAATCACAAATATTATCCCTTCTTCTCCCTCATGTCTGGACTATTTATTTTGCTTGTCTGAGTTGTACAAGCAACTGATTCTTTTTCTATCTTCAAAAATCACCAAAAAGAAGAGCCAAAAATCATGTCTTCCCCAAGCAAAAGAAGAGAGATGGACTTGATGAAGCTGTAAAATCTCTTAACAATTTATTTTTTTGGTCCAAATTAATTTTGGGGTTTATTATTTTTGTTTCATTTTTTCAATTTTTGTTTTGTTTAATTAGGATGATGAGTGATTACAAAGTTGAAATGATCAATGATGGGATGCAAGAGTTTTATGTGCATTTCCATGGACCTGCTGAAAGTAAATCTCCTCTTAACATTGTTATCTCAATTTGCATTCTTTTTTAGGATATATACTAAAATATTTACATTTTTAAGACATTTATTATTTAAGAAGGTCTTTGTTGAGTGTTTTTTTTGTAACTTGAAGGGGTATTTTCTTTTGGTGTCTATTTTGGTTTTTGATTGAAAATGGGAAATTAGATTAAAAAAATTTGAAGGTAACTTGGGTGAGGATGAATTGATTAGATGAGGATATTTAGGATTTTGGTGGATAGGACAGGGAAGAGAGACTGAGATGGTTTGGACACTTGAGGAGGAGGTGTGTGGATGACCCGGTAGAGGAGAGGCGAAAGTAGGTCGAAGAAGTATTGAGGAGAGGTGATTAGGCAACATATGATGCATTTTCAGCTTACTGAGTATATGACCTTAGGAGAGTCTTAGTAGCTTAGTTGGTTGGTTACTGAATGTTAAACTTGCTAGTGAGAGTTCGATTTTCCACATTGTAATCCCCTTTTCCACACCCCAAAATTGTATATGACCTTAGATAGAAGGATATGAAGGTTGCGGATAAAGATATAGGGTTAGTAGGTAGTTGAGATTTGTGTTATTATTAGCCTATTCACGTCTTTGGTTGGGTGGAAATGTAGAGCTCCGTGTTGGTCGTAGTATTAGTATATTCATGTAGTCTATTTTTTTGTGGAACTAAAATATGTAGATTATTGCGTGTAGGTAATCTCACCTTGTTGTTGTTGTTATGGTCGCACTACTTTGCTATTAGCTATCATTCTTTTATTTTAATTACGGCATTGACTTGCTTGGTGGATCTTTCGAAAAACAACCTCTGTAACTCGGAGAGGTAGTGATAAGGTCTGTGTACACTGTACCCTCCCCACACCCCACTTTGTGGAATTTCACTGGGTTTGTTGTTGTTGGGAGAGGTTGAATTAAGAAGTCCTTATTTGGCATCGTTAGTTTTATAGTATCACTTTGTGGTTATGAATCTACTTATGCTTCTTGGGGTGCGGCTTTCCCCGAAGCTTGTTGACGTAGGATACTTTGTGCACCGGTTTACTCTTTTGTTTGGCATTGTTAATTTTATAGTCACACTTTGTGATTATGAATCTAGTTTGCTTCTTGGGTCCTTATGTTGAATGGATAATAGAATTATATTTAGTTATATATGTACCTTTTTCGTGTATCTGCTTTTTGGAAATTCACTAATAATCTTCAAGTTACATCCGCCTTTTTGTGGGATTATAATTGGATATGAAGAAAAGAGGGGCAAAGGTGGATGCATGATTTGGACTTGATGGGTTCAACCTTCATTTCTTTTGCCATTATGGTTTTAGATTATAATATTTTTGAAAATTTAGTGGTTTTCACATATGTAATAGTAAATAACCGTGTAAAAACTGCCAGCTTCAGTTGAACTCGTTGATTATACATTGCGTCCGCCTTTTAAGGATGCAAAATTGCTTTTTTCAGTTTCTGCTTTTAGTTACCCTTGTTTTTGCAGGTCCTTATCACGGTGGAGTTTGGAAAATAAAGGTGGAACTTCCAGATGCATACCCGTATAAATCTCCGTCAATTGGTTTTATTAATAAAATGTACCATCCAAATGTTGATGAGATGTGAGTTTTCAACAGCTTAATTCTGTAGATAATTTCATCCTTCTAGTGTTGTTTTAGCTGAAGTCTGAAATTTCAACGGATTATCATTTTTCAGCTCAGGATCAGTTTGTTTAGATGTTATCAACCAGACCTGGAGTCCCATGTTTGGTAATTGGATATGAGCAATGATTAGATTTTGAAATTTCTATGGTTTTTCCGCCAACTTCCTTTTTAGTAATATAGCTGGTTTCGAAACAATTTCCACAGACTTGACAAATGTGTTTGAAGTGTTTCTCCCACAACTTCTCTTGTATCCTAATCCGTCGGACCCATTGAATGGGGAGGCAGCTGCCCTGATGATGCGAGACCGAACTGCATATGAACAAAGAGTTAAAGGTATAATGATCCATATCAGCTGCTTATTTGTTACAAAAATTTGTGCTTGCTTTAAGTGGACGAGAAGAACGAACTATTAGAAGTCCTTGAATCTTTGAGTAAGGTAGACTCATAGAATTAAAATCTCATAGCTTTAGTTTGGTTTAGGGTCCACTGGAGACAACCTCTCTACCTGCCAAGGTAGGGGCAAGGTCTGCATTCACTCTATCTTCCCCAGATACCACTTGTGGGACTATACTAGGTATGTTGTTTTTGTAGCTTTGAATTTTGATTGGTTGCTAGGGAATTGGTTATCCTTTGTTTTCTTGATATTTGCGCGTTGATTATGTTAGCATTCTATTGTAGATAAAATTTTCTTAAGTTAGCTTCTCTTGAACTATTCATGGTTAGACTAAGTTCGGGTGAATAGACAACAACATATGGGCCTAACTATCAATTATTGCCCCCACTTGGCAGGCTATTTTCATTTGCTTGACTTGGAGTATAGACATTATGTCTTATTGAGCTAAACATCATCCTCATTAATGCTAAGAATCTACATTTCTCTTTCTATACGTCTATCATGTGGGTATTTTGCTTAGAAATTTGGTAGGGCAGAAAAAATCTGTTATTCAGACTCTTCAAAATGTCGTCCAGTGTATAGGGTCCACCAAAAGTTGTGCATTTTTGAAGGATTCAACACAGATGTTGCTTGGACATATTACTGCTAATTTATGTTTGCTCAAACTCTTCAAAATTGTTGCTGCATCAGTGTCTAATCCTCCAAGAATGCACTACTTTTGGAGGATCCAATATGCACTCGTCGACATTGAAGAGTCCGAGCGACATAGCTTCTAATAGAATGCCACTGTGTCACACATTCCTCTCCTTTCAAAAGTTTAGGCCATTCGAATGGAACTTCTTAAGCATCAAGTCATTAACTAAGCACTCTTAACTTTTTGTCACTAAAGATGGTACTCTTTTCCTAACGAAGTTATCTTCTGGATGTTAAGATACGTTTTTACTGCTTTAATCTATTGCAGAATCTATGAGATCAGTGTATTAGGTTGTTGAGCATCATTCCAGTATTTTCTTCGACCATATCTAAATGATTGTATGAAAAATCAACCGAGCAAAGTAGTTTAGATTTATGTTGCCACCGTCTCCTGCTCGTTTCTCCTTCAGTAACTAAACTACAGAGATAGTTGCTACCTACATTCTGAAATGAAACTATGATGCATCACATTCTCTAATGATGCATCTTGGAACTATCAGGTTGTGGAATTCGTAACCTGAAAAATAAGGCGACATTTTATAGAAAGAGTGTAAAAATTTCATTACACAGTTGGTAGATACAAGTTAAATCCTTCAACATTTCTAACATGAACATGGTTGTTTATCCAGAATATTGTCAAAAATATGCTAAGCCAGAAGACGTTGGAGCTGTCCCGGAGGACAAGTCGAGTGACGAGGAGTTAAGTGAAGCTGAATATGACTCAGATGATGAGGCAATGGCAGGACCTGTTGATCCATAATACCTCCCTCATCTCCATTACTATCTGTAAATCATGTCATTTGTCCTATTGTTGAACTGCATAGTTAAAAAAAAAAAAACTACTGATTGTGAAGGGGATCCTAAAAGAAGTTGCCCTCTTCTGTTAATGTAAATAAATTTGATGTTTGATATCCTTCATGTTCTTTTATATGTGTGTGTTTCGCGCATTTATCTTTTTCTATAATTGAGTTTCTTCATTAAAGCTTGATATTTATTAGCGTTTTGTGCTTAAATCCCCAATAGACCTTCAAGCTTTATTCGCCTTTGATAATGCCGCAACAGAGTATTTTGACATGGCAGGGAGAGTAAAGAGCAGGTTAACTAACATCTGCCAATCTTTAACATACAAGTTGTAACAAACAAATGGATGTATTTTTAAAATTGAGTAATTATTTGATATTTTATTTTAAAAAATAAATTACAATTTGATGTTTTTAGAAAAAAATTACTTAGTTACACATTCAACTCAACTAATTATATAAAAAGTCTATTATGTGAATGAATTAATTACATAAAAATGTCTCAATGTACCACGCAAAAAGACTTTTCTGGCTTATAGTTTCCGTCGCGTTTTTTTTTTTAAAGAAAAAAAAGAAAAAAATATCCGACCTGCCGGATTCGAACCAGCGACCTAAAGATTTCAGCAGTACTACTACAGTCTTCCGCTCTACCAACTGAGCTAAGGTCGGTGCTGCTGTAATTGCGCTACAAAATATTATAATTAGTAAACTATAATAACCAAGTCTTTTCACAAAATGGTGTGTTACAATTGATATTAGTACAAGTTTTTTTTTTCTATATGTAAATTCAATTTCATTTGGTATAAAATTTGAATAACAATATATGTTATTGAGTAAAACATGTTTTCAAGTAACAAAACTAAATTACAAATTTCTGCAAATGATTAATGTAATTGGATAGTGACGTATTTGAATGTAGAACAATCTGTCCTTACAATCTTTAATCAGTATATTATTTAGAACTTTAAAAGATGATATGGTAGCCTGCTTCAAAGCTATGGACTTACATTTGCAATTCACAATATATAGTTAACCCTTCTCTTCTGTACTAAAATAATACTCATCATTTCACAAAATCAATACATAATAACATTATGATTCATATATTACCCATGAGAGATAAACCTCGAAAATATAAATTTGACCAACATAAGAAATCTAAATAATCGATTTATGTTTATTGATCAATTTAATTAATTAAAATAATTAATTTATGTTCAACATACTTCTAAGCATATTTACTACCTAGTTTTGAAAACGTGCCTCGCATGTTTGATCTTTATTATTATATAAAATTTATATAGGCCTAACTTATGTATAGAAACATGTGTAATATCAACTCAACTAACTTAAAAAATAATGAAATATACATGCCATCATACGTGTACAAAATGAAAAAGGTTAAACAAAGCAATATATTAATATGAATAAGGAAGAATAATCGATAAATTGAAATTTCATAAAGAAATCTAGTGGACTAACATTTTATGTCCAATTTATAAAGAAAGAAACTATGTATGCCGTGATAGAATTATTAGCAGCCTAAGAATAATTCCTAATCAAGCATAATAATAAGTTAATAGATGGTTAAGAGAAGAGGCATATGAGAAATATTTTAATGAAACCTTACCGGTCACATTGAAGATGAATTTAGAAGCAAAAGGGGAGAATATCAATGGATCTAGTCTAGCATGATTTACTGATCTTACTATTTATAAAATTCTGAAAGCTTAATGTAAGAAGTTGAAAAGAACTTTAAAACATTAAATTGGTATGGAAAAATGATAAGCCATACTAGAGTATTAAATTAAGTGGTAGTACCAAGGAAATTAATTCATATGTAAACTCAAATACATATTAATCATATCATTGTAAAACTTAATATGGTATTTTTAATTAATGATAAATATTTAAAAAATTAGATATTTTATAAAATTTTAATTTAATATTGGGAACAATTTAACTTTTTCCTAAACTCTTTTTGACTTTTAAGGGAAAATGCACAAGTATCCCCTCAATCTATGTTCGAAATCTCAGAAACACAATTATATTATACTAAAATCCTATTACCCCCCTTAAACTTATTTTATTAATATTTTTCTATCCCTTTTCGGCCCACGTGGCACTATCTTGTGAGCCTAACGCTTGTTGACATTTTCTTTTAAGCTAGTGCCACGTAGGCTGAAAAGGGGTAAAAAATTATTTATAAAATAAGTCAGGGGGTGATAGGACCTTAGTATAGTATAAGTGTGTCTCAAGAATTTTGGACATAGATTGAGGAGGAACTTATGTATTTTCCCGACTTTTAATAATATATATGTTGTTGTTGTTGCTGATGTTGTTGTTGCTGCTGCTGATGCTGCTGATGTTGTTGTTGTTGCTGCTGCTGCTGCTGCTGCTACTGATGATGATGATGTTGTTGTTGTTGTTATTTCATTTATAAAAAAGTAGATTTAATTTCTAACATCCCATAATATTTATATTTAATATAAGAAATTTTAATTGACTCTTGTTCTTTCACATTCTTTTCCTGATAAATAACAAATAATTCAAAAAATAATTAATATTATTTAATTAATTAGATGTTTAATTTAGTCTAGGGATAAAATGATAATTCAACTTTTCATCTATGGAGCTTCCCACTTATAATAATACTAATTTTGTAGAACGTGCGTTGCACGTTTATCTCATACAATTATTATCAAACAATCCAAAGATTGATCATTTCAACAACATTTTGATCTTCTTCATTCTTTAACCTCTGCATGAAATCTAACCGAGATATGTAGAAATGAAGGTAGAATATTGAAGAGGAACCAATCTTTTTCTCCTTCCAACATTACAAGACATTAGTTAAGATATAGAAATCGAAATTCACTAAAAAAATGTTACATTACTACAGTAATAACTTTGACCATTTTTGCTAAGATTAGAGCCATTAAAACTTGTGACAGAATAGCCTTGTAAAAGAGCTCAAACTATAAAAACAAAAACCTATTCTACAACTTCATTTAGCTAAGATTCATCAAAAGAATGCAAATATTTCAGGATGACATCCACATGTTCTTGTAAATGAGTTTTGAGCCTGAAACAATTCCATCAAGTTCTAAGAATCATCAACATAATGCGAATATTATGGGATATTTGTACACTGAATAGAATAACAAACCTCGAGAAAATCTTGTATCTGATAACATGGCACCCAAGAAGCCGAAGATGATAGCTATGAATCCTTGTACGGTTTCACCACTATATTTGAGTAAAAAGATTCAACGGGATTTGAAATCCAGTTAATCTTTGGGTGACTTAAATGAGGAACCTTAGGTAAGGGAAGATGGAAAGAATCAAATTATTAAAGATATTTTAATCAAAAATTAAAAGGATTTATTAGTTTTCAACTTTATTGTTTTACCTTTGATCTTCATCACTTTTCTCACAAACAAGAGGTGAAGTAATTGAAGAAGTATTGTGCCTCGAGAAAAGGAACAGTCTATTAACTTAAATCATAATTATGAATAATATTTTTATGCAGTATTATTAATGTAGATGAAGATCAAAGGTAAAATAATTAAGTTGAAAATTGACAAGTCCTTTTAATTTTTGGCTAAAATATCTATAATTTGATTTTTTTCATAATTATGAGTATTTTTACTGCAATTTTATTAATGTAGAACATATAATTTCTTTATATATATAAAGGGTAAAAAGGTAATTTAACTTTTGACGTTAATTCCTCTCACTTATAATATAATATGATAGAGATATGACATAAAGTAACACCTGAAATTGTCCTGAATTTTTAAAAAGACATCTTAACTATACAGATGTCCTATTACCCCCCTAAACTATTCAGAACATATATTATTACATCATTTTTGGATAAATTCCAGATTTTAAATGGCAAGTGTAATCACACACCAATCATTGTGTGACACGTGTTAATTCAATTGAAAATATTATTTTTTTCATTCTAAGTTTTTCTTTATTTCTTTTCTTACTTTTTGACTTATTTTAGTTTTATTATTTTTATTTTAATTTCATTTCAATTTTTAATTCATCTTCCACCCCAACTTTCAAACTCCCTCCATTTTCTTTCTTTATTTCTTCTTCTTCACCTCTTATCCTCACCTAACCCCACACCCATATCAAGTTGAGCCCCTCCATTTTCTTTCTCTTTTCTTCTTCTTATTTGGTCTTACTTTTCAAAGTTATACTATATTTTAGACTTTGTTGAGTTATTGATAAAAAAATTAATTATTTTTCTAAGAAAGATCAAAATTTTGAAGGTATCATCATTTAGTTTATCTCATTTCCATATAAGTTCAAAACTAGAAATGGTAATTTTGAAAGCATAAGAATTCTCTGAAAATTGAAAAAGTTAAATTAGAATTTGGATAAAAAACTAAATAATGTCTAATAATCATCTTGAAATCTAATGGGTTTATCACATTGTTCAAAGTGTATTAAAATATCTATATATAATTTTAAAATAGAAGAGAGTTAAACTAATAGTAAAATAAAAGAGAGATGGAGTTGTGGTAAAAAGTGACATTGAAAGTGATAATTAATGAACATGACAATGAATTTTTGAAGAAGGAAGAAAGAAAAAGAAAAAAATAATAAGGAGAAAAAGTTAAAACAATAAAAAAAAATAAATATATATTTTATACTAAAATTCTTGTAAAAATAAAATTATATTTGTTTTTTAGTTTGTTCACGCTCTTTAAGAGAGTGTATACACTCTCCATGCCAGGTGGACGAAAAATGATGTAATAATATCAGTTCAGAATTGTTTAGGGGAATAATATGACACTTGCATAGTTTAGATATCTTTTTGGAAATTCGAGACAACTTCAGGTGTCACTTTATGTTTTTTTCTCTAATATGATATGATGTATAAATCATTCTGTTATTGAATGCCAAACATTGTATGTTGAGCACATATACCACACATTTTGAGGAATTTGGCAAATGTATTTTTGTTTACTAAATGATGCGATAAAGAATGACACACATATTAATTTGTATAATTTCAAGATGTTCTAAGCTGTTTGTGGACTTGATTATCAAAATTATTTTTCCCCTTTCTATGATAGTCTACGATCCATACGAAGTTCTATGAATCGTAGACTGGTCTCGTAGACCTGAACCAGTAGCCAAAACTCCTTCAATTTATTTTCTTTTTGAAATCAATCTTAGATGTTACACTCATGCGCAAGTTTAAGTAAAATCCGAATAGACAGATAAGCCCAATAGGTACACATATTAGCTAAATTTACTAATAATGAGAAACGGTAAGTCCAGACCTCTAACCACGAATGACCTTCAAGTAACCAACAAGAGCCACCCATCTAAAGCATATAAAGCCCGGACCTTGAAGCGCAAATGAATCTCCCAAGGTGTTAGGCCATAAAAATAAGTGTGTCGATTCCATCGAGGATAAGACCCTGAGAGGTCCCTACAGAAGCCACTTGACAAACATACAATAAAAGAGTTTAAGTAAGACATCTCATATCATAACTATGTCTTGACAAACCGTTATCAAACATCATAAGAGAGGTAGGAACGTAAACCATACACTACATACAAATTCTCAAGAGTAAACAATAAAAGCAATAAATGATCTTCAGGGATTTGTCCTCGGAGTATGAGGACTCACCAATCCAATAGCGAATAACAATCTGAGTCTAGCCACAAGCAGGAGGAGGAACGTCAGACCCTATATTATGAAACAATATAGGCACAAGTATGTTAGACTAGTACATCGAATGTACTAAGTAAGAGGAATATGCATAAACGTAGACATAATATCATAGTAGGCTTGACATATGTAATGCATGACCAAATGGAACATTTAAAATCTTAGAAAGCAAAGTCACTAAAAACATAAGACAAGGAACTTACCTTGAACTTTCAATTTTCCTGCAGCCACAATCACCACTGAAGCAAAATGTGTCAATCTGATACCTCATACACAGATTTTCAATGGTGACCCATAATTCATTATCTTCTTCATAGAACTTGAATAAAAATGGAATATACTGAGATCCTTCTTATTTTCGTACATGTTGAGAGAGGGGCGGAGTCAGATTAATATTGTGAGAAAGCGATAAACATACCTATCATCAAACAGAATCATATTGAGTGAAACACCAAGCTAACAACTCACGTTCTAACAGTTCCACAATTTCATAGGAGTTAAATACCAAGTCCCAATGAGAGTACGTAGATATCAGACTTTATTCGTCAAATAAAATTGCAGAAACTTACATGGAGAATAAAAAGGCAAACTTGGACATGGAAAGAAAGAGGATAAACACGTGTAGCTTCCTATATACTTCGAGTAATTTGATGTTTCATATATGGACTTTAGTAACGAGTATATGACAGAAGATTCTGTTCGTCATACAAAATAAAAGGTGGTGGTTCCTCTGTGAAACATAACAAACCGTGTTAAACAGTAAAACTAGTAGATTACAAAGTGCCTATAAATTCTAAATAAAATCTTACCTAATGTAATGTTTGCCGCTCATGGGATTTGGTAAGAAATAATACGACCTCTAGGAATAAAATTTTCCCCTTCCACTCAACAACAGGTTCATTTGGTAAGTAAAACCTCACCACTCTTGTCCTATTATCAATGGATGCAAAGCATGCATGTAACCAAACCATACCCAATATAATATCAAAATCAAGCATATCGAGTTCTACTAGATCAACATAAGAAACTCTATTGGGCAACATTATGGAAAATTTCTATACACCCTTTTTGCAACAACCGACTAACCCGCCGGAGTATATACTATAAAAGCTTCGTGCAAAATATCAAACTTTTTAGCTAGTAGAGGTGTAAAAAATGATAAAGTAGTGCCAGGATCAAGTAAGGCATATACATCAAGAAAGAAAACTTTCAACATACCAGTCACCACCTCTTGCTCACCCCTAGAGCGGAGAGCATATAAGTGGTTCATTCTTCTTTGGAGCATCACTAAAACGACTTGCTTGGGCTTGGCCACTACCCTTGTCTTGACTCTTCAAGTTTGGGAAATATCTCATATGGTGACCACTCTTGCCACAACTAAAGCAATTATCCGTTCCCTTAAGGCAATCACGATAGTACTTTTTACCACACTTTCCACAAGTTGACTTCTCATTTGGTGAATTAGTTAGTAGCTTTTCCTTTATTGAACTTAGGGTTAGACAC
This sequence comes from Solanum lycopersicum, assembly GCF_036512215.1. Lineage (NCBI taxonomy): Eukaryota > Viridiplantae > Streptophyta > Magnoliopsida > Solanales > Solanaceae > Solanum > Solanum lycopersicum. The sequence goes on from NC_090809.1 coordinate 5,045,157, forward strand.
CCTATCACCACTAGCTCTTGGGAATTTTGAAGGGACTTGATTAGAAACTCGCTTCTTAAATCTAGGCTTGTCTTGTATTTTAAACCTATTCTTTGAAGAACCTCCATCATATGACCTTTCTCTCTTAGCATCTCTACTTTTTTGCTTAGACCTTGCCTCCTCAAACCTTCTTACATACACCATAAGACGGGAAATGTTCATGTTTTCATGTAGCATGGCTGATTGACACTCCTCTTGTAAGTCTTCAGACAGCTGATCACAAAACGGCTTATTTGGTCTCTAGGATCGGAGACCAAAGAAGGTGAATATTTGGGCAACTTAATGAATTCCAAAGAGTACTCATGGACACTCTTTCCTCCTTGGTGAAGATTGATGATTTCCATCACTTTTTCCTCCCTCATCTCTCTAGGGAATAACCAATCTAGAAAAGTCTCCTTAAAGATCTCCCAAGTCACCGGTCCACCCCTCAATGACCTATTATCCCTCCATTGCACATACCAAGTTTGAGCCACATCCTTGAGTTGGTATGTGGCAAACTCGGGCATTCTCACTTGAAGATATCCCCATAGCATATAGTATCTTGTATACCTCATCAATGAATTCTTAGAGGTCTTCATCTATATTAGACCCATAGAAAATAGGAGGGTTCATTCGAGTGAAGTCCCTTAGATGGGAAGCCATAGTAGTGAGTAGTGACTTGTTGATGTGGACGGGGAGAAATCTCCTGGTTGGATTGGGCCGTCATGTCTTGGACTTGGATGGTAGCGGCTTGAGACAATTGAATGAGGGAAGCCCTTATATATCCATCGGTCAAGGGTGGAGGATTGACCGAATCTTGGTCAACATTAGCATCTTCTTTAAGTGGAGGAACTTTCACATCATGGGGAGGAGCTCCCGTACTGGAAATTTCCTCCTCAAATCTTCGAGCCGTATTCGTTTGAGTTTTATGCTTCCTATAAGCACAACAATAGGATTAGATGCATACCATAAGTATACTCTATTGGCACGATATAAGATTTTCAAGAAAGAGAGCGATTCCTAAGAATCATATAGGTTCCTTGATACGCTCAAACTTACTTCTCAAATAAGAAGTAAAGCGGTCATGTCAAGTAAATAACCCAACTAGTGAGGTTGGGATCGTTCCCACGAGGAAAATAGTCTAGACTTAACTTCAATCTATTATTACTTTTGTTTAGTCAATGACTTCCTTGGAAAGTAAAAACAATAAAAGGGGGGGTTTCAATTTCTAAATGAATGATAATAACTACCTAAATTGAAAAAGACACTTAATAGCTTTGAATGTTGGATTTTAATCAATTAATCAAAGTAACTAGGGTTTACGTGTTCCCCACAGGTTCATAATTTGATAATTCTAACTATAAAAATTCTTTCCTAGTATCTTGCATGCAAAGTGATAAGTTATGTATTTCTAAATCCTTGGTCCGACATCTAGAAAATCTCACTCCGCACCTTGGTCCGGCTACGTGTGTTGCTATCCTAACCCTTATCTTTACCTCATATTAAGCATCGTATTCGATATTTGACTAAGTTATTACCTCGTACCAATCAATACTAGCCTATTGGATAGTATACACTAAATCTATGTTGATAATTCTTTTCCTATTATCTACCTCCTTGGTTAGACAAGTAGCATTAAGGCGAGTTCTAACGTTGGCCATCCGTTAAAAAGACTTCTAAGCGAAAGAATTATTAATCCATGCAAGACACTATTCTCGAATTGTAATTTTAATTAGGTTTACCTCATTATTTGCCTATGGTTCCAACAACCCTAGTTATGGAGTTTAGTTACCCATAGTCATAATCACAATATTCAAATATATAATATAAGAATTCATGTACTTACTTCAATGAGAAAGAGTAAAAATCCGAAAGTTTGCTTGATTAATCACCAAAAATCACTTTCAAGAATCTCAAAGTAATAAAAAATCTCACAAAAAAGCTAATGATAATCCAAAGTCTCACAATACAGTGTCTACTAATAAGGTGTCTAATAATACGAAGTCTAATAATGATCCAGAGTCTAACTAATAATACCGAGTCTAACCTCAAAAATGAGGTTTTTTGAAATATTTATAGAAAATGAAAACCTAATTAAACAAGGACTCTATTTGCTGGAAATCTTTCAAAACGCAGCTGGGTCGACGGACCTCGCGACGGATCGTCATGGTCACGACGGACCGTCATGGTCACGACGGACCTTCATGGACTCCGTCGTCCCATACTTGTGCAATTTCTTTTGCTGCTCTCTTCATTACCCTCGACGGCAAGTATGACGGACCGTCATAGGCACAACGGTCTGTCAAGGGTCTTCGTTCTAAAACACTTAAACTCTTGGAATATGGGTAGTGGATTACTTCTCTGAACTTCATGACGAACCTGCAGGACGGACCGCCGTAGACACGACGGACCGTCATGGACTCCATAGCCCCACACTTTGTCAGACTTCCCCATCTTTCTTCAGCAGCTGCACTACGCTGCCACCTACGGACCGTCATAAGCACGACGGACCGTCACAAGCACCGTAGGTGGTCTCTTATGCATTTCTTCGCTCAAAATCTCTACATTCATCGTTGGACTGATTTCTTGCAAATAAAGAGAAATTTATATAAAAATTAGAAAAAAAAGGCTTTTGGACACACTAAACTTTAAGGAAAAAGTATTAATAATACCGTGAAAACACAGTATATCAACACCCTTAACTTAAATTCGTTGTTTGTCCTCAAGCGACGCACTATGACTCAATACAAAATCTTTGTACAATAGTATCTATGTTTTATCCTTTGCAATCATTTGGCTATCAATCCCGATTAATCTCATCATATCTATGCATGCTATCACTATTAGGCTTGAATTATGTGGGATCAGAACATGACACAGACTCACTATGCACTAACACCTATCCTCTTCAATTTCTCACCGAGGTTCTAACAATTCCGGTATTGCAATTAGTGTCCTCACTTTTAAACAAAATCCTCATTTTTCACACAATGATTTCAGTTTTAAGTATAAGGATTACTTTTCAACACTGGCTCTCAGAACAAAGTCACACTTATTCATACCTATTGCCATAAGCTTGCCCATATTTTCACTGCCTTAAGTTTGCTATACAACCCTTAGGATCACGATAAGACTTTCTTAGCTTGTAACATAGGCTCAGGGTCAGGTAGGGTATATTTAGGTATACTTTAGTGACTTTTTTCTCTCCTTGACATATCGGCGAAACATACCATTTTCTATCATTTTATCTCGCCCAGTTTCTCATATTCTTTCACCTTGCTATTTTCTCTTCTTTCTTCATTTGTGTACGTGACTCTCTTCTTTTCTTGCTTGTATTTCTTGCATATTTTTCTTTTTTTTTACTTATCTTTCAACTAATTCTTGAGTCACTTTACTTTTGTTCTTTATTTCTCTTTGTTCTTTGAACCCCACTTTCCAGAGCATTCCGCATAATAGCTACCCTCAACTGATGGCTTTGCCATGTGTCAAGGTACACAATCCCCAAAGTTGGGTCAGGGCCATAACGAAGGTTGTTTACTGCATTAGCCATCATCAACTTATGCTTTTGGCATAAGCTGAGGTGCACATGTTAAGGAGGGACCAGGGCCAACACATTGTTCCCAGAAAAGATCAGTTGGGGTGAAAAAGAAAGGTCTAATTTAAGCTCAGATCATTTGGATCAAAAAAGGATAAATTTCATATGGTTTTCTTTTATTTAGTCTAAAAATGGGCTATATTGAATAAGGGCCTATGATCCTTTCCTAATTGTCTATTACAACTTACTTTTAGTAGGACTAACCAGGCAAGTTCTAGCTCAGTACAAATAGTGGACTATTCAAATCTTCCTCACACTCACTTGACATCTCATCACTCTACCAGATTATCAGACACCTAGTTCGAATTTTAGACTTAGGGTAATGCAATGGTGTACCTCTATGTCATGCTTAGAGCCACACATTTATCAGTTACTATGGCTAGTCGTGTATAATTTTCCAGCTTATCAGGATATCATTTTAGCCATCATGCTCCAGAATTAAACTATGTACAAAAGATATAGACATGCCGGTTCAACAGAAAAAGTGACCAGTCTCTTGGGAAAAAAGAACACAGGCGAGAAAATCCCAAAAGAGGTTAGTGAATTAGGATACTTAGACTTCACCCTAGCACTCACTTTCCATGTATCCCTACCCCCAACAAAAAGACATGAAATTGTCCCCAATGCATAAAAAAATTGAAATACAAGAGTGGTAGGTGAAGCAAACCTGGGGCGCAAAGCACCGACAATCAGCACGGACCGTTGTGATTTTGACGGTCCGTCGTCGCTGTCCATCGTGGGACACTTAAAAAATGGAGACCCTTAGGAGAGGGGTATCTGACCGCATGACGTTTATGCAGGTTGGACCATCGACAGTATGATGGTCCGTCGTAGATGTCCATTGGAGGACACTTAGAAAATTTGAGAGATCCTTAGGAATAGGGTCACTGACAACCAGAACGGTTGTGAAGGACGGACCGTCGAGAGAACGACGGTCCGTCGCATGTGTCCGTTGGTGACTGTTGCAGAGTGATTTTCTGCAGAATTTCCTGGTGATGTGCCTGGAAAATTAAAACCCATTAGTAGAAAATGCTACCATTACTAGAAAGAAAGAAAGAAAGAAAGAAAAACTATAAGTATTGGGTTGCCTCCCAACAAGCGCCTGATTTAACGTCGCGGCACGACTGAGGACACTTGATTACTCAGCCTTCATCAAGATAATATGCCTCCATCATTTCATTCACCGATGAAGTATGCCCAAAATAGAGATTTATTTGTTCTGTATTCACCTTAAACCGCACTCCCTCCTTGGTTCTTAACTGAACTGCTCCATAAGGGCATACTTGGGTAATCAAGTAAGGGCCAGTCCGTTTGGACTTGAGGCCTGCCCGGAAGACAAGGCAACCCAGATTTATCTAAAAGTGCCAAATCCCGAACCATAAACTCTTGTTTTGCACTTTTTTCTTCATTCTCCTTCTTCATCTTTTCTTTGTGGGATATGGCTGATACCGATTGGAGCTCACCACTCTTTCTCATGGTCCTACAAACGTTGAAGGTCGCTTCTTCATTGTTCAATCGAAATTTCATCTGTCCCTTTTACATATCAACTAAGGCTCTACCTGTAGCAAGGAATGGCCTCCTAAGAATAATAGGCACTTCAAAATCGACTTCACAATCAAGAATAACAAAATCAGCCGGAAAGATGAATGACTCCACTTTTACTAGCACATCATGTAGTATCCCTATAGGCCTTTCCACTGTCCGATCATCCATCAGTAGGAACATCGCAGTGGGTTTTGGATCCCCCAAACCCAACTTCTTGTAGATCGAGAGGGGCATGATATTTATGCTTGACCCCAGATCACATAATGTTTTCGCAAAATGTAATGACCCAACTGTACAAGGAATAGTGAATGCACCCGGATCTTCTTTCTTTTGTACGAGGGATCTTGTAGCAATAGCACTACAATGATGCAGTCTATCATCATCCTCAAAAGTGACCGATCTCTTCTTTGTGACCAGATCATTCATAAACTTGGCATAACCGGACATTTGTTCTAGAGCTTCTACCAAAGGGACATTGATAGAGAGCTGCTTCAGCATTGTTATAAAACACTGATATTTACCATCCTCGGTCTTTTTCACTACTCTCTGAGGGAAGGGGGTTGGTGGTATAGGCATGGGAATTACCTTCATAGGGACTTCTGCATCTTTTCCATTGCTTTCTTCTTCCTCAACACTACCCTTTACCACCTTATCATCATCCTTTCTCACATTTTTCTCATTAGACGATATAGGTGGGTCAATGGTTTTGCTTCCCACCCCGAGTAGTGATTGCCATACAGTGTGCATCATTTTTTGGATTTTGGACAGTGTTGCTAGGAAGAGTGCCCGGTTTCCGTGTGTTCATTGTCGCAAATAATTGGGCCATTTGCAATTCGATCTGCTTAATCGATATTGCATGTGTATCAAATTTTTGCCCAATACTAGCTAAATCACCCCTTAACTCCTTAATGTGCTCATCACTAGCATCGAACCTCCTCATCATTTTGTGCAACATATCCTCAACTCGCGCCATACTATCTCCACCATCCCTAGGAGTAACTTCACAATTTTGAGGAGGGACATAGGTTCTATTCCTATCATTTCTGTTACCGTAGTTACCCCTGTTGAAGTTTTTGTCGCGGTCATAGTTTCCATTTCGGACATAATGACCCTTACGGTTATAGTTACCATAGTTCCGACCTTGGTTCCCTTGACCTTGGCGCCAATTATCCTTATTTGAGCCTTGGGCGCTTGGTCGGAAACACCCCGTCTGCTCATTTACCGCATAGGAGTCCTCTGCATAATAGCATTCATCATTAGATGGTGGTTTCGATAAGTAGTTGACTGCATTTATCTTTTCTGCACCCTTAGTGACATGTTTTAGTACCAACCCAAGCTCAGTTCTCATCTGAGCCATTTCTTCGCGAATCTCTTCTGTGGCTGGGTTGTGAGTGGAATGTACTGCGAAGGTGTTTCTCCCTGTATCAGACTTCCTAGTACTCTAAGCTTTATTATTTCAGGAGATTTTCTCTAATTTTTCGGCAATCTCAGCATAAGGACATTCCCCATAAGATCCACCTGTGATAGTGTCCAACACCGCTTTATTATTATCATCCTGTCCCCGATAGAAGTATTCCTTCAGTGACTCATCATATATATGGTGATTTGAAACACTTCTGAAGAACGAGGTGAATCTATCCCAAGAACTACTAACTGACTCTCCTGGTTGTGCCACAAAGTTATTCACTCTGTCTTTGTGGTTTAGTTTCTTGAAGACCGGATAGTAGCGTGCTAAGGATACATCCCTTAGTTGGTTCCAAGTGAAGATTGAGTTGTGTGGGAGCTTAGTGAGCCATATAGCAGCCTCTCCCGTCAGTGAGAGAGGAAACACTCTGAGCCCTATTACATCTAAATCCTAATCAGGTCTCCCTATACAACTTTTACATACTGCCCTTACCTTAGCTATATGGGCATGTGGGTCCTCAGAAGGTAGCCCTGAAAACAAACCTCTGGCAGTGAGCATTTGCATCAGGATACTAGTTACCACAAAGGTGTGGCCTGTGGGTAGAGGAGGTAAGACAAGTGGCCCATCGGAGTCTGCTATGTTATCATAGCCTCTGTAGTATGCTTGGGGCCATGGAACAGGATTTTGTCCCCTCTGTTGGTGTTCACCTAGAGCATCGGGTAACAACTTACCATAAACATCAACCAGAGCTGGGATGTTCTGGTTTGGGTCATCATCATTTATTCTCAAGTTTCGATTCATATTGCGTAGTGTACGCTCTAATTCGTGATCGTAGGGAAACAAGGGTTCTCTTCCTCTCCATGTATTTGGCATAGAAGGAGGTTGTTTCTGCACAAATCAAAAACAATAAAACAAAGTAAAATCAAGAAAATATCAACTAAACTATAGTAATAGGTTTAAGTTAATCTAATAGCTATATTCCTCGGCAACGGCACCAAAATTTGATACGCTCAAACTTACTTCTCAAATAAAAAGTTAAGCGATCGTGTCAAGTAAATAACCCAACTAGTGAGGTTGGGATCGTTCCCACGAGGAAAATAGTCTAGACTTAACTTCAATCTATTATTACTTTTGTTTAGTCAATGACTTCATTGGAAAGTAAAAACAATAAAAGGGGGGTTTCTATTTCTAAATGAATGATAATAACTACCTAAATTGAAAGAGACACTTAACAGCTTTGAATGTTGGATTTTAATCAATTAATCAAAGTAACTAGGGTTTAAGTGTTCCCCACAAGTTCAAAATTTGATAATTCTAACTATAACAATTCTTTCCTAGTATCTTGCATGGAAAGTGATAAGTTATGTATTTCTAAATCCTTGGTCCGACATCTAGAAAATCTCACTCCGCACCTTGGTCCGGCTACGTGTGTTGCTATCCTAACCCTTATCTTTACCTCATATTAAGCATCGTATTCGATATTTGACTAAGTAATTACCTCGTACCAATCAATACTAGCCTATTAGATAGTATACACTAAATCTATGTTGATAATTCTTTTCCTACTATCTATCTCCTTTGTCCGGCAAGTAGCATTAAGGCGAGTTCTAACGTTGGCCATCCGTTAAAAAGACTTCTAAGCAAAAGAATTATTAATACATGCAAAACACTATTCTAGAATTGTTACTATAGTTAGGCTTACCTCATTATTTGCCTTTGGTTCTCACAACCCTAGTTAAGGAGTTTAGTTACCCATAGTCATAATCACAACATTCAAATATATCATATAAGAATTCATGTACTTACTTCAATGAGAAAGAGTAAAATTCAAAAGTTTGCTTGATTAATCACAAAACATCACTTGCAAGAATCTCAAAGTAATAAAAAATCTCACAAAAAGTCTAATGATAATACAAAGTCTCACAATACAGTGTCTACTAATAAGGTGTCTAATAATATGGAGTATAATAATGATCCAGAGTCTAACTAATAATACCGAGTCTAACCTCAAAAACGAGTTTTTTCGAACTATTTATAGAAAATAAAAACCTAATTAAACAAGGACTCTATTTGGTGGAAATCTGTCAAAATGCGGTTGGGTCGACGGACCTCGCGACGGATCGTTGTGGTCACGATGGACCATCATGGACTCCTTCGTCCCATACTTGTGCAATTTCTTTTGCTGCTCTCTTCATTACCCTCGACGGCAAGTATGACGGACCGTCATAGGCACAACGGTCCGTCGAGGGTCTTCGTTCTAAAACACTTAAACTCTTGGAATATGGGTACTGGGATTACTTCTCTGAACTTCATGATGAACCTGTAGGATGGACCGTCATGGACTCTGTAACCCCTCACTTGGTCAGACTTCCCCATCTTCCTTCAACAGCTGCACTACGCTGCCACCTATGGACCGTCACAAGCACGACGGACCGTCACAAGCTCCGTAGGTGGTCTCTTCTGCATTTCTTTGCTCAAAATCTCCGCATTCATCTTTTGACTTATTTCCTGCAAATAATGAGAAAATTATATAAAAGTTAGCACAAAAAGGCTTTTGGATACTAAACTTTAAGGAAAAAATATTAATAATACCGTGAAAACACGGTATATCATTCCTACTCATAAGTGTGGTGCGTTCCACAATTATGAATACAAACCTACATAGACATGGAAGATAGAGAGACATAAATCAATGATATTCAACCTTATGCTCTGATACCAAGTTTGTCACATCCAAGTTTACCCCCCTAGACGTAATCGGCTTCGTCGTCCTTTATAAGGACTATGACTAGCCTCTTAGTCCCATGTCATTACATTTATAGGTTGAAAAATGCGGAAAATTTTTAAAAGTTTTTTATCACTACTTCGAGATTTACATAGACCTCTACATACACATAATATATATTTATATCTAGTATACATAGACCCTTCGTATATGAAGGTTACATATCCTTATACTTTTATTGCACATACATATATAAAAATGTAGAAATAGTCTCAACGATTGTCTCATCTCATACCATCTAAATGAATATCACAATATGGGCATAACCCTTACATTAAAAGTAAAGGAATGAAAGAGTCAATAATCTCATACCAAAATCCATAAGCTCGAGGAGGGCATTGCCCCAGAAAGTTGAGGACCTACTCCACTTGGATGAAAGAAAGAATCCAAGCATTGAACAATGTCGCCTTTCAAACTCTTCAATGACTGGAACCTAAAATGTTTGGGAAAATAGAAGAAAATGGGGTTAGTACTCCACATGTACTAAGTATGGGATCTTATGCACATACACAAGCAAAACATGCTAAAAAGGACTTTTTATCAAAACATGCCAAATTACCCCTTTATGGACTTAATGCAAAGTCAAGTAAGTCATATCAATCAACCAAACATGCTTATTATCTCAACAAGTAATACCTATCTTAACATACTTGAAAACCATGATTTACTACTACACTAAAATCAAGGAACAATATCACAAGAATGAATAAGAGTTAAACATAATAAGAAAGACAACTACTCACAAGTCCTTATCATGTCAACAAGTGCAATAACAAAGTAAAGCCCCATAACATTACTCAATCAAGTATCCTTATCAAGAAAACATGACTAATACCCAACTTTACAAATCATGGCATTTAGGTTTACATTTCATCATATATTAAAATTATAACCTAAGGCATATTCATAAATGAACTAATCAACATATATTATCAACAATGTGTCATGATCATCATATATACATCATACATTAACATAACATAAACATATATAAGAACCTCCTCCTAAGATTACCGTCAAGGCTAACTAGTGCAAAGTTTAGGTAGAGTCCCATACCCCTACCTAGACCAAGCTAGAGCTCTTAGGTTATCCAAGTTAGAGTTTAAGTCGTTTAATTTGTTTTACATTTTTGGAACATCTTGCCCTAACCGGCATAAACCACATGAGCTAGTGTGGAATCCAGTGTCATAAAACCTTACATCGAAATAAGGCGGGCTTTTTGCCAAGGTAGTACCAAAACATGAGATATATCAAGAGTAATATAGTGTTCCTACCTTACTTATGTGGGACAGGAAACTCCTCACTCTCGATCAATCGGTGCTAAGCTAGAGTCCTTTTTTAAAATGTCTTAAAGCCTTTAATTATCAATCATATATTAATTTAGGCCATAGGGTATACCCCTTGTATAATCATCATCATCAATAGCTCAATAACAATTGTATGAGTATAAGTCCTTTCATCACAATTCATATACGTGAGGTTAACACATTAGCATTACATAGCATATAAAGGCACACTGATAGTTTTCACCATCCTTATATCACATAAAGTCAAGACATTTCAATTCAATATCATACCACCTTATAATTCTAGTATAAGACATACTCCAATGTAATATCGTGACATAGCAACAATTAATCACAATTAGAAATAAAGATAGAGATTCTAAGACTTACCAAGTCTTCCTCATAGTCTATCATCAAGGTCTTACCATCAAATCATAACTCAGCCCAATTTGGGTATTAACATCATCACACAATGATAGCCAATAAAACAACAAGGCCAATTGCATCTCTATAACACAATTCAACTTTAGATCACAACTTGAGACAATATACATAGGCTAATTTCACATTATAATTCATAACCCAAATCACATCTCAAGAACTAGAATGATAGTCCTATAATTCATCTTAATTTAATCATAATAACACCATAGTATATTAATCAAATCAACAACCAACTAAATTGAATGATCACAATACAATATAGGTCAAGATCACTTCCTAGGGTTAGGGATGGAGGATAATATTCTTCACTTTAGACCAAACCACCAACAATTTCCATAAACAAGTGTAATTACATGTTAATCTACTCAAGATAACCTAAAGAAATCATCAATAACTCAATTCATAACTCCAATTCCGTAACTGAATGAAACCCACAAGAAAACTCAACTTTTGATTTTTTTTTGAAGGAACCCTTTGAGGTTTCAATGGTGAATAGAACCCATACCTTAATGTTTGTCAACAATTTGATGGTGAATTAGTCCCTTTCTAGCCCTAAATCCTAATCCTTGCTAGTCTTCAATGGTGAGTTCATGTAGAGAGAGAAAAAAGAGAGAAGGAGGAGAGTTTATTTGAGAGTTGTCTTTAGATTAATAAGGGTTGGGAGTATTTATATTGGGTCTTAAATCAAATTAATTAGACTTCCTTAAACCCTAATTGAAACACCTAATCCCCTAAATAATTAGATGACACTGATTTAAGTTAGTCAGGAAACTCGACCCTCACAGACGAAACCCCATCGACGGACCGTATGTGAGTCGACGAACAGCCCCCCCTCCGTCCTACACTCCGTTGTCTTGGTCAGAGACTGTGAAGGTGAGGGGATTCCTCCAATTTTCTAAGTGTTGGACGACGGTGGAATCGATGCCCCATCGATCCACACACGGACTGTAGCCTGTACCTCTCCACTCTATCGATGAGTTTAGAGGTTGTGCGGGTGAAGGGGACTTCTCTACTAGCTTAAGTGTTGGACGATGGTAGCATTGATGCCCTATTGATCCACATACAGGCCGTTTTCTATCCCGTCGATGCACACTGCCAGGTAGTGTTGCATCAAACTACAAGGGTCCTCCTCAAGGGCCCTTGGTTGGTCCTTGGGGAATTGTACCCGAATGTTTAAACAATGAAACAACTAAAACACCTATTAGCTACCTTTCCATTAACTTTCGTACATTTTCGACTCCTAAAAGTTAGTCAAATAGGCTAAGGCACACTCTTCAAAACATTTACTAACTTAACTTTAACTTACTTCTTAACTTTAAACTTGACTCTCAACTTCCTTGGCATTGATCTTAACATTTCTTGAATGGATTATCGATTAAAGGTTTGAATTTGAGTTCCTGGATAATTTCTAGGTATTTAGAGATCATTTGAAGTGATTAGAATTCATTTGAGGATGTTAGTGTACCTTGGAAGGAATTTAAAGGGCTAAACTATGAAAACTGGACAAAAAATATCGGGTAGAGCATATTGGTGTCGCTCCGCGCCATCCTAAGTTGACTGAGGCCTGATTTTGGCGCATTAGTGGCGCGCCGTGCTAGACCTTGGTTGACTGAGGCTAATTCCACTGCAGGACCGTTGCGCCTGCCCTTTCGCAGGTGCGTTTGAAGAATTTTTCAACTCGTTTTCCATCTCTAAACTCTCCAGAATTCCTAGATCTTTCACTAAATGATTGGAACCATTGGTACTATCAATAAATACTGAATTCAACTCAAAATAACTCGAAATAACAAGTATCTAAACAATCGTGATAGCCAACAATCTAATCAACCAGATATCAAACGTTTTTGAAGAACTTAACTCCTAACATGAAATAAATCCTCAATTTCGCTGGACTAAAACAAATTGATGTGTGGGTGAAGTAAACCAACAAAAAATATCCCACACACCTCAAAGGGGTCACCCCCGATGAAATCCACGCAATGAATTCTTGGCGTTCTTGCATCTTCTTCTCCCTGCTCCTCTTTTCTCCTTTCTTTCAAAGCCCTAACTTATTTTTTAATTATTAAATTGATTAGGATCAGCTTAGACCCCAACTTCTTACCCTTAAAACGAAATTAATAATTGATTTAGGAAAAGACAACAACACCTTTAACAAATCTAGATTTGGAACTTTCTCTGCTCAACATCCCAACTTCCAAAAGTCATATCTCCTTGATACGAACTTGGAAATTCACTAATTTGGTGTCGTTGAAAATATGTTTCGACGAGCTTTCCATCCATATAAAGAAATCACCCGAACACTTACTGATCTGGGAATTATGGCCATTTTAATATGACCAAAACTCACTTTTGAAATATAGAAATTTTCCAGATTTCCTTACTTATTTCCAAATTTGATTCTTCTTGTTTTTCTTAGCTTAACCTTAGTTTATCTATAATACGACATGTTACACTGGGCAACTTCAAGAAAAAGGATTTCCAGATTTCCTTACTTATTTCCAAATTTGATTCTTCTTGTTTTTCTTAGCTTAACCTTAGTTTATCTATAATACGACATGTTACACTGGGCAACTTCAAGAAAAAGGATGTGAACTTAATATCAAAGGTGGAGTTTGTAAGATACAAGATCCCCGTTTAGGGTTAATTGCATAGGTTAGCATGTCATTAAATCGTTTGTTTCCTTTATATATTCACAACTCCATAAAATCTTGTCTTTCTGCAAAAGTGAAAGAAGATGTCTGGAAGTGGTATTTTGGTTAGGACATTCAAATTTTGAGAGCTTGAAGTTCTTAAAGCAAAAATAATTGGTATTGGGTCTTTCAAAGAATGAATCTCCAAATGAATTCCTTGAAGATTGTGTTGTTAGCAAGCAACACCATGAACCATTTCCAGCAAGCAAGTCGCGGAAAGCAAAAATGGTGCTAGAGTTGGTGCACTCGGATATATGTAGTCCAATATCCTACATCTAATGGAGATAAACACTAGTTTATTAGCTTCATTATTTATTAGAGAAGAAATACATGGATTATTATTTCCTAGAAGATAAATCTGATATGAAGTTTGAAGTCTTTTTGAAAATGTTTTGGTTTGTCTAATTAAGTAGTGATCGGGGTGGCAAATATACCTCACAAGAATTTGTAGAATTTTCTTAGAAGCATGGAATTAAGAGGCAACTTACAGATGCGTACACACCTCAATAGAATGGTGTGTGTGAAAGGAAAATCGCACAATTCTTGAGATAGTGCGTAGTCTTTTGAAGATAAGTGGTTTACCAAGGGACTTTTGTGCAGAAGCTGTTTGTCTGAGCATTCATATATTGAGTAGATGCCCAACCAACTCTATTCAAAATATGAGTATTTTCGAATTTTCAGGTGTATAATATAGGCACATATTGCGGATGCTATGATGAAGAAGTTGTATGATAAAGTTAAGAGATGCATTTTCCTTGGTCTTAGACACAAATAAAAGCTTATCACTTACTCAATCTTATTACAAAGAAAATTGTTATTAGCCGAGAGTTATTTTTTTTATGAAGAAGCAACTTTGAATTGGAGCAGTAATAGTTCGCTTCAACATATTCAATTTTCATATTGAAGAAGAAGAGAAAGAAACGTAAAAACCATTAGAGATTAGAGGATATATTTAGGGCATTTACGGTTGATTTCAAACGTAATTGGGATGTGCACTTACCTGTAACGACCTGTTTAGTCATTTTGAGCAGCAAATTTTATTTCTGGAAAAACTTTCTTGGTCGACGGATCCCACGATGGACCGTCATGGGCACGACGGACCGTCGAGGGGGTCTCGTTCCAAAACACTTAGAATTCTGAAATTTGGGTACTGAAATCGACTCTCTGAACTTCGTGAAGACATGGCAGGACGGTCCGTCGTGCCCACGACGGACCGTCACAGACTCTTCAAGGAATTGAGTCTCTGAACTCTGTGACAGAAGTAGCAGGATGGACCGTCGTAGGCACGACGGACTGTCACAGGCTGCGTAATCCCAGGCTGAGTCAGATTTCTTTAAACGTTTTAAGGGATCTTTTGGACTATTCCTGCTATAATTATAAATTTAGTGGGTTAATGTTAATAATTTAACTACTTGAGGGTTAAAGGAGATAACCTTGAATTAATTAATGGGTTAATTCATCATCTTTTATACTTAATTATATGTTAATTAGGGTAACAGAAAGAGGGTTTGAATAAGAAAAATAGAAAGAACAAGGAGAGGAAAAGAGAACGATCGAGAGAAGAGGGAAATGAAAAGGAAACAAAGCTTTGGGAAATTGCTTGCTTGATCACGAATCTTCGGTGGAGGTAGGTTATGGTTTTTATTCTATTCGTAGTAGACTCTTAATAGCGAATAATATGTGTTGGGTAGTATTATAAAACCTTCTATATGCTTAATTGTGTGCTTACATGATATGATTATATAATTGTGATGAATAAGCATGATGAGTCTATTGAATCTCTAATCCTAAATTTACCTTGTTAATGATGATGCCTCGGTTTAAGAGAAGGCTTGATGAACTAAAGTAATGAGATTGATGATGCCTTGGTATAATAGAAGGCTTGATGAACTAAAGTAATGAGATTGATGATGCCTTGGTATAAGAGAAGGCTTGATGAACTAAAGTAATGAGATTGATGATGCCTTGGTATAAAAGAAGGCTTGATGAATTAATAGAATGAGATTAGAGGAGCTGGTGTCACGAATCGACATGTAGAATTAGGGGATCGGGTGTCACGAACCGACAAATAGAATTAGGGGATCGGGTGTCACGAACCGACACGTAGAATTAGGGGATTGGGTGTCACGAACTGACACGTAGAATTAGGGGATCGGGTGTCACTAACCGACACGTAGAATTAGGGGATCGGGTGTCACGAACCGACATGTAGAATTAGGGGATCGGGTGTCACGAACCGACACATAGAATTAGGGGATCGGGTGTCACGAACCGACACGTAGAATTAGGGGATCGGAGTGTAACGTTCCGGCACATAGTAGTAGGGGAGCAGAGTGTCACGTACCTCCACAAGAGGAATAAAGATAATGAATCTTGAAATTATGTTAATAAATTTGAATGAAAAGAACCTATATCCCAAATGAGTATGATGGGGAGGCGTGAGTCCTCATTGATGTGCTTGGTGTTGTGACCAAGGGTTATGGTAATTGTAAATGCCGCATGTTGAGTATTGTAGTTTATTTTATGATATTATCTGATATATACTGTTTTCTATTTTGAGTTGGCCGATGATATCTACTCAATACTCGTGTTTTGTACTGACCCCTACTTGTATGTTTTCTTTTTGTTCATTGTGGAGTGCAGCAAACGTACCGTCGTCTTCAACCCAACCGCAACTCTAGCCAGTCTTCGTCACACCAGATTTCAGGGTGAGCTAAAACTTCTAGCTTGGACTGGATCTTCTTCTTCATGTCTTGATGCCTTGAAGTTCTGGCATAGACTAGCCATTATTTATGTTTAGTGTCTTAGATACTCTTAGCTTTAGTAATTTAAGGATAGATGTTCTTGTGATGATGACTTCCAGATTTTGGGGAAATGATAAGTTTGAGTTTTAGAAGTTGATTATTGATTTTGTTAATGAGTTTTAAGTCTTCCGCATTGTTTTTCTATCGATTATGTTTGAAATGATGGGTTTTAGATTGGTTGGTTCGCTCACACAGGAGGATAAATGTGGGTGCCATTCACGGCTCAATTTGGGTCGTGACAAACTTGGTATCAGAGCATTAGGTTCGTTGGTCTCATCACACAAGAACGAGTCTAGTAGAGTCTTAAGGAACGGTAGGGGGACGCCTTTACTTTTCTTTGAGAGGCTATAAGACATTAGGAAAATTCCATTCTTTCTTTCTTTCTTTCGTGCTATTACTTGGGTCCAATTGGTATCTAGGTGATACAAATTGGTATCTGACCATCTTCACTCTATTTCGCAGATTGTTAGAACTAGATCAACAACTGCGCCAACACCAACACCGGCAAGACAAGAAGCGTCTGAGCCAGCCACTAGGGCTGTAGCTCGAAGAGGAGTAGTGGCAAGAGGCCGTGGAAGAGGTCGTGGGAGGACGTCCTCTAGAGGAAGAGGAAAAGCACCTAGCCCATCTGTTACTAGGGCGGTGACTCCTCCACCGACTGAAGAAGTGGTAAGAGAGGGTGAGGAGGGGAGAATGAACAAGTACAGAATGAGGGATTGCCACCCTAACCTACCCCAGAGATGATCAATCAGGTTCTTGCTTATCTTAGCGGGTTATCTGATCAGGGCCAGACACTTCCAGTGTTTTCTGCACCAGCACCTCAGGTTCCGGAGGTACAACATGCAGCTATTGTGGCTCCCCGCATGGATGCCTCATTGGAAATAGGCACGTTTCCTCGTCTGACTACAGGGTCTTTAATGACAAATGATCAGCATGAACTTTTCAGTATGTTCTTGAAATTTAAACCTCTAGTCTTCAAGGGTGCTGAATCAGAGGATGCCTATGATTATCTGGTTGACTGTCATGAGCTACTACACAAGATGGGTATAGTAGAATGGTTTGGTGTTGAGTTTGTGACTTATCAGCTTCAAGGGAACGCCAAAATGTGGTGGCGGTCACATGTTGAGTGTCAACCAACAGAGGCAGCACCTATGACTTGGGGGCATCATTTTCTAGCTTGCTTATGGAGAAGTATATCCCCCGGACTTTGAGGGATAGGAAAAGAGATGAGCTCTTGATCCTAGAGCAAGGTAGGATGTCGGTTACTGCATATGAGGCTAAGTTTCGTGCATTATCCAGGTATGCCACCCAACTTTGTTTCAGCCCACAAGAGCGGATTCGTCGTTTTGTGAAGGGGTTGAGGTCAGAATTGTGGATTTCAGCCTTACAGGTAGCGGCTACTGCAAAATCCTTTCAAGAAGTGGTAGACTTCGTGAAAAAGGTGGAAGGAGTGAAGCCAGATGGCTTCACCATGGCATCGACATCAAAAAGGTTTCAAAAAGGAGGTGAGTTTAATGGTTCTTACTCTAGAGGACAGGGTTCAGGAGGTTACTCAGTCCGACCAATTCAGTCTTCACTACAGACTGTAGTTGGGGGTCCACCTCAGACCGGTCAACACTTCTCTGAGAGACCTATGCTTGACTCCACAGAGTGTTATGGATGTGGGGAGACTGGACATATTAAGAGGAATTATCCAAAACATAGTTATAGACCCCCAATAGCTAGAGGTAGAGGTGGTCATGGTAGAGGCCGTTATTCTGGAGGACGTGGTGGCCGATGTAATGGTGGTCACCAAAACAGCCGGGGTGACAGGCAAACTAGAGCTACTACAGCATAACATGGTAGGGGCAACGGGCAGACAGGTGATAGGGCCCATTATTACGCTTTCCCCGGGCGGTCAGAAGCGGAGACATCAGATGCTGTTATCACAGGTAATCTTTTGGTTTGTGATTGTATGGCTTCTGTATTATTTGACCCTGGCTCTACATCAGATGGTAATGGTCTTAATTTACATTGTGAATTGCTTGACATGCCTATTCGTGTTTTTACTCCGGTGGGTGAGTCTGTGATAGTTGAAAAGGTGTATAGGTCTTATCTCATGACTTTTGTGGGGAGAAATACTCATGTAGACTTGGTTATTTTAGAAATAGTTGACTTCAATGTAATTCTGGGTATGACTTGGCTCTCTCCAAATTTTGCAATCTTGGATTGTAATGCTAAAACTGTGACGTTAGCCAAGCCTGGGATAGATCCGTTAGTGTGGGAGGGTGACTACACTTCCAATCCGGTTCGTATCATCTCTTTTCTTCGTGCTAAGAGAATGGTTAGTAAGGGTTGTTTAGCTTTCTTGGCACACCTCCGGGATGATACTACCCAAGTACCTTCAATTGAGTCGGTTTCGATAGTCTGCGAGTTTTTAGATGTGTTTCCTGCAGACCTTCCTGGTATGCCACCGGATAGAGATATTGACTTCTGCATCGATCTTGAACCGGGTACTCGCCCCATTTCTATACCCCCTTATAGAATGGCTCCCGCTGAGTTAAGGGAGTTAAAGGCTCAACTTCAAGAGTTTTTGAGCAAAGGCTTCATTAGACCAAGTGCACCCCCTTGGGGTGCTCCTGTTTTGTTTGTGAAGAAGAAGGATGGAAGCTTTCGGATGTGCATAGACTACAGACAACTGAATAAGGTAACGGTTAAGAACAAGTATCCTCTTCCTCGTATTGATGATTTGTTCCATCAGTTACAAGGCGCTTGTACCTTCTCAAAAATCGACTTGAGATCTGGTTATCATCAATTGAAAATACGGGCAGCAAATGTGCCCAAGACTGCTTTTCGAACCAGGTATGGGCATTATGAGTTCTTAGTAATGTCTTTTGGGCTTACGAATGCCCCTGCTGCTTTCATGAGCTTGATGAATGGGATTTTTAAGCCATGTCTGGACCTCTTTGTCATTGTATTCATTGATGATATACTGGTATACTCAAAGATCAAGAAAGAACATGAGGAGCACTTAAGAATTGTGTTGCAAATGTTCAGGGAGAGAAAGCTTTATGCCAAATTCTCTAAGTGTGAGTTTTGGCTAGATGCAGTGTCCTTCTTGGGGCATGTGGTTTTTAGGGATGGGGTGATGGTGGATCCTTCTAAGATTGAGACAGTGAAGAATTGGGTAAGACCTACTAATGTGTCAGAAATAAGGAGCTTTATTGGTTTAGCTAGCTATTAACGTTGATTTGTCAAGGGATTCTCTTCCATTGCTTCCCAATTGACGAACTTGACTAAGCATAATGTTCCATTTGTATGGTCGGACGAATGTGAGGAAAGCTTTCAGAAACTCAAGACCTTGTTGGCTACTGCACCAATCCTTACCCTGCCAGTGGAAGGTAAGAATTTCATTTATCGTGATGCATATTATTCGGGTTTGGGTGCAGTGCTAATGCAAGAGAAGAACGTAATTGCTTATGCTTCAAGGCAATTAAAGGTGCACGAACGTAATTATCCGACCCATGATTTGGAATTGGCTGCGGTAGTGTTTGCCTTAAAGCAATGGAGACACTATCTATATGGAGTTAAGTGTGAAGTATACACGGATCATCGTAGCCTACAACATGTCTTTACTCAAAAATATTTGAATTTGAGACAGAGGAAATGGATGGAACTACTGAAGGACTACAATATCACTATCTTGTATCATCCGGGAAAGGCTAATATTGTGGTAGACGCCTTAAGTAGAAAGGCAGGGAGCATGGGAAGTCTAGCTCACTTTCAAGTTTCTAGACGTCCATTGGCTAGAGAGGTTCAGACTCTGGCTAACGACTTTATGAGGTTAGAAGTAAATGAGAAGGGAGGATTGTTGGCTTGTGTGGAGGCAAGATCTTCTTTTCTTGACAAGATTAAAGGAAAGCAGTTTACCGATGAGAAACTGATCTAGATCCAAGATAAAGTATTGCGAAGAAAGGCTAAGGAAGCACAAATCAATGAGGAAGGTGTTTTGAGAATCAAGGGAAGGGTATGTGTACCCCGCGTTGATGATTTAATCAACACTATTCTGACAGAGGCTCATAGTTCAAGGTACTCTATACATCCTGGTGCAACCAAGATGTATCTTGACCTAAAGCAACATTTTTGGTGGAGTAGAATTAAGTGTGACATTGTTGATTTTATTGCCAAATGTCCAAATTGTCAGCAAGTAAAATATGAACACTAGAGGCCCGGAGGAACACTTCGGAGAATGCCCATTCTTGAATGGAAGTGGGAAAGGATTGCAATGGACTTCGTGGTTGGTCTTCCAAAGACAATGAGTAAGTATGACTCTATTTGGGTAATCGTTGATATGTTAACTAAGTCTGCTCACTTCATTCCGGTCAAGGTGACCTACAATGCAGAGAAGTTAGCCAAAATCTATATCTCAGAAATCGTTCGATTGCATGGAGTTCCACATTCCATCATATCAGATAGAGGTACGCAGTTTACTTCTAAGTTTTGAAGAACATTGCATGCTTAATTAGGTACTAGGTTGGACCTTAGTACTGCGTTCCATCCTCAGACCGATGGTCAGTCTGAGCAAACAATTCAAGTGTTGGAGGATATGCTTCGTGCATGTGTGATAGAATTTGGTGGTCATTGGGATAACTTCTTACCCTTAGCAGAGTTCTCATACAACAATAACTATCACTCAAGTATTGATATGGCCCTATTCGAGGCATTGCATGGGAGAAGATGTAGGTCTCCCATTGGTTGGTTTGATGCATTTGAGGTTAGACCTTGGGGTACTGATCTTTTGAGGTATTCATTAGAGAAAGTGAAATCTATTCAAGAAAAGCTTTTAGTGGCTCAAAGCAGGAAAAAGGAATATGCAGATCGAAAGGTTAGAGACTTGGAGTTCATGGAGGGTGAGCAAGTCTTGCTGAAGGTTTCGCCCATGAAAGGGGTGATGCGGTTTGGGAAAAGAGGTAAGCTAAGCCCAAGGTATATTGGACCATTCGAAGTACTTAAGCGAGTAGGG
Organism: Solanum lycopersicum; assembly: GCF_036512215.1. Classification (NCBI taxonomy): domain Eukaryota; kingdom Viridiplantae; phylum Streptophyta; class Magnoliopsida; order Solanales; family Solanaceae; genus Solanum; species Solanum lycopersicum. The sequence continues at coordinate 5,066,731 of NC_090809.1, forward strand.
GAGGTGGATTATGAATTAGCCTTGCCCCAAGGACTATCAAGAGTGCATCCGGTATTTCATGTGTCTATGTTGAAAAGATACCATGGGATGGAAACTACATTATTCGTTGGGATTCAGTTCTGCTTGATGAGAATTTGTCTTATTAGGAGGAGCCTGTTGCTATTTTAGATAGAGAAGTTCGCAAGCTGAGGTCAAGGGAGATTGCATCCATCAAAGTTCAATGGAAGAATCGACCAGTTGAAGAAGCCACTTGGGAGAAGGGGGCAGATATGCAAGAAAGATACCCACACCTGTTTACAGATTCAGGTACTCCTTTTTGCCCTTGTTTTTCTTCTAATGATCGTTCGAGGATGAACGATGGGTAAATTGGTATCTATTGTAATGACCTGTTTAGTCGTTTTGAGCAGCAAATTTTATTTCTGGAAAAACTGTCTTGGACGACGGATCCCACGACGGAGCGTCATGGGCACGACGGACCGTCGAGGGGGTCTCGTTCCAAAACACTTAGAATTCTGAAATTTGGGTACTGAAATCGACTCTCTGAACTTCGTGACGACATGACAGGACGGACCGTCGTGGGCACGACGGACCGTCACAGACTCTTCAGGGAATTGAGTCTCTGAACTCTGTGACGGAAGCAACAGGACGGACCGTCGTAGGCACAAGGGACCGTCACAGGCTGCGTAATCCCAGGCTGAGTCGAATTTATTTAAATGTTTTAAGGGACATTTTGGACTATTCTTGCTATAATTATAAATTTAGTGGGTTAATGTTAACAATTTATCTACTTGAGGGTTAAAGGAGATAACCTTGAATTAATTAATGGGTTAATTTATCATCTTTTATACTTAATTATATGTTAATTAATGTAAAAGAAAGAGGGTTTGAATAAGACAAACAGAATGAACAAGGAGAGGGAAAGAGAACGATCGAGAGAAGAGGGAAACGAAGTGGAAACAAAGCTTTGCGAAATTGCTTGCTTGATCACGAATCTTCAGTGGAGGTAGGTTATGGTTTTTATGCTATTCGTAGTAGACTCTTAGTAGCGAATGATATGTGTTGGGTAGTATTATAAAACCTTCTATATGCTTAATAGTGTGCTTACATGATGTGATTATATAATTGTGATGAATAAGCATGATTATTGAATCTCTAATCCTAAATTTACCTTGTTAATGATGATGACTTGGTATAAGAGAATGCTTGATGAACTAAAGTAATGAGATTGATGATGCCTCGGTATAAGAGAAGGCTTGATCAACTAAAGTAATGAGATTGATGATGCCTTGGTATAAGAGAAGGATTGATGAACTAAAGTAATGAGATTGATGATGCCTTGGTATAAAAGAAGGCTTGATGAATTAATAGAATGAGATTAGTGGAGCGGGTGTCACGAACCGATACGTATAATTAGGGGATCGGGTGTCACAAACCGACACGTATAATTAGGGGATCGGGTGTCACAAACCGACACGTAGAATTAGGGGATCGGGTGTCACTAACCGACACGTAGAATTAGGGGATCGGGTGTAACGAACCGACATGTAGAATTAGGGGATCAGGTGTCATGACCTGACACGTAGAATTAGGGGATCGGGTGTCACGAATCGACACGTAGAATTAGGGGATCGGAGTGTCACGTTCCGGCACATAGTAGTGGGGGAGCGGAGTGTCACGTACCGACACAAGAGGAATAAAGATAATGAATCTTGAAATTATGTTAATAAATTTGAATGAAAAGAACCTATATCCCAAATGAGTATGATGGGGAGGCGTGAGTCCTCATTGATGTGCTTGGTGTTGTGACCAAGGGTTATGGTAATTGTAAATGATGCATGTTGAGTATTGTAGTTGATTTTATGATATTAGCTGATATATATTATTTTCTATTTTGAGTTGGCCGATGATATCTACTCAGTACTCGTGTTTTGTAATGACCTCTACTTGTATGTTTTCTTTTTGTTCATTGTGGAGTGCAGCAAATGTACCGTCGTCTTCAACCCAACTGCAACTCTAGCCAGTCTTCGTCACACCAGATTTCAGGGTGAGCTAAAGCTTCTAGCTTGGACTGGACTTCTTCTTCATGTCTTGATGCCTTGAAGTTCTGGCATAGACTAGCCATTATTTATGTTTAGTTTCTTAGATACTCTTAGCTTTAGTAATTTAAGGATAGATGTTCTTGTGATGATGACTTTCAGATTTTGGGGAAATGATAAGTTTGAGTTTTAGAAGTTGATTATTGATTTTGTTAATGAGTTTTAAGTCTTCCGCATTGTTTTTCTATCTATTATGTTTGAAATGATGGGGTTTAAATTGGTTGGTTCGCTCACATAGGAGGATAAATGTGGGTGCCACTTACGGCTCGATTTGGGTCGTGACATTACCTCTCATAGAGTTTTCTTACATAAATAGATATTACTCTAGTATTCAGATGACTCCTTATGAGGATCTTTATGGGAGAATATGTAGATCTCTTATTGGTTGGTTTGAGATTGGTGAAGCTGAGCTGATAGGAGTAGATCTGGTTCATCAAGCCATGAAGAAAGGGAATATCATTTTGGAAAGGTTAAAGACAGTGCAAAGCTGTTAAAAATATTATACAAATGTTAGGAGAAGAGACTTAGATTTTGAGGTAGATGATTGAGATTACTTCAATGTTTCACCCATGAAGAGTGTTATTAGATTCGGTAAGAAGAAAAAACTTCACTAGTATATTGGTCTTTACCGAATATCCGAGAGATTTGGCAAGGTGGCTTATGAAATAGAGCTGTTGTCATAGTTAGAAACATTCAATCCAATATTTCACATTTCAATGTTGAAGAAGTGTAAGGATGATTATTTACTAGGTATTAAAGACAACATATCTTGTGAGGTGGTGCCTGTTCAGATTCTTGATCATCAGTTTTGCAAGATGAGAGCCAGGGTACTTGCATTAGTCAAGGTCTTATAGATCAAGCAACTTAGGAGGCTGATGAGGATATGAAGAAGAGATACCTGCATCTCTTCCCTTGCGGAGAATCTCCAAATCACGGTACTAATCCTGTATAAAGTACTCTTTAAGTTTATATGCTAAGTTATGGGAATTTCATGTTGTGTACTTGAGTTGGGGTTGTTAGATGCTTCCCATTTCCCTTTTGGCTTTGTTTTCTCTCATTCGAGGATGAATGTTCTCAAGTGGGGATATTGTAATAACTCATACTTTGTAAAGTCAACTAGAGAAAAATACAAATTAATCTTCAGTTTTTAGTTTTTGGTTAACTTTAAACGACCATAAATTTCAGCACATGAAGATTTCAGTGGCCTATGAGGTATCAAAACGAATTTCTTTGAGTCCTTGTAACGCCACAAGGTTTGCAAAATTCTATGTCCGGATAAAGGATTATGCCCGTTCAACTGCAGCCTTTCTAATTTTCCATTTCATCCATTTTAAGGAGGAGTATTTTTGTCTTTTCCTAACCCTACTAGGACTAAACATTTTTCTCACCAAAATAGGGTTCTAAACTAATTGAGGTCAGTTTTGTTCATTCTTGAGGTTAGTTTCATCGGTCTTAAATGCTTAAAGTTGAGAAAAGCGTTTCAAAGGACAAAAAGAGAAGGTTTCAAGCATTCATTCATGATTTGCGGATGGTCAAGAACTTAGTTATTTTGAGATATGTAATATTTTTATAGTTTTGGGTTAGTTCTCCCTCACGTCAATCATATAAAATCTTACATTTAATAGAGAAAAACATTTATTACTAAATGAGTTTACAAGTTAAGAAGAGTTTTGGAGTATTACCTCTTTTAAGAGGATATTTTAATTAATTACCTCAAATTGAGAAAGAGTTATGTTTTAAAATATTTGAGTTGAGTTTATATATATATATATATATATATATATATATATATATATATATATATATATATATATATTTTGGAGTAGTATTCATCACCAATATAGGTATGACTTCAGACAAATCAAAATCCTCATAAACCATGTATGCTAACATGGGTAGCGGGTCATACTTTTTAGATCAAACCTTATTGATTTTGAGCATAATATAGTGAATCCACTTAGTTGAGGTGTTCTAAACCCCAACAAGGTATAGGACAGTTGTGGCAACGTGGAGAGACGATGTATCATCACGTAGCTCATAATAATGGTTATCAGTTAGAGAATCTCCCAAATATGAGTAAAGAGTTTATTATTGTATTTTTGTACATATTGAGTTGATACTTACAATTTTAAGCAACTGAAAACAATGCATATTTTATTGTTGCATTCATATTTGATTTGAGATTAGGTGACTATATCTTCCTAGAGTATCCATTCAGTTATCTACTTCTTTCAGTTTTCCATACATGCTCCTACATTCAATATACTAACATCATTCGACCAACATCTTTTCATATGCGATATAGCTGTTCAGGATCATCAATAGATGCTTCCTTGATTCCATTGTATTTAAGCTAGCTTTGGTGAGCCTCCTTGCTTTCGGAGGGCTTCACATTATGATTTTGTTCTTTTTAGGTTGTCGGGGGTCTTGTCGTGACATTGTTGATGTTTAAAGATTGGAGTTGAACACCTATGTTTATTTGAGAATTATTGTTTTGAGTTAAACTACTTTATTAATGAGATTATATGAGTTAATCATTTAAATTGAGTTCCTATGTTAGTGAGTAAATCTTCTGCTGAGTTTTGAGCTAGGCGAAGGGTTTACTTGGGGACCATAATATTTCTCGAGTGCTTTCTACATCTAGGGTGTAGGGTCCGGGCATGATATCTGCTCACTTTAGATGTCTTATAAGATTCTATTTATAGTTTCTATTTGGGTAGGTGTTTGATGTCGGTATTTATTGGGAAAATTATTCCACTATCTCAAAAAATAGTTATTGATAATACTATTATCTTTATTCATTCCTTCATATCTTATTAAAGAATTTTATTGTTTTTTTAATTGTTTTTAATTATTCTTGGAGGAAAATGTTTCAACCATTGAATATGTATTAATGACTTTGTCTGTTTCCCAACATTTAGAGTGAGAAATGGTTTGACCATTGAATTAATTAGATTAATTCTTGTCACTGATTTTCTTATGACCGCTGTAGGTTCCCCCCTATAAATATAGTCTTCTTCTACAACTTGAGAAGTCGAAGAATATATATCTCTTAGAGAAATCTGTCATCACATATTATATTGTGTTGGGGTTGAGTTTAAAAGAATCTTGGTTAGTTTCTTATTCTTAGTTATATACTAGATGTGTTTGTTGAATTTTGTGTATAAATGTATCCCAAGTGAAATATTTTTGAAAAAATTATGCAAATATATATATATATATATATATATATATATATATATATACACACACACATACATATACAAGTTAATTTGTTAACAGTGAGACAATTTGGTTAAATTACCATTTGTAACTAAATTACAACTATAATTATGTGTCCACATAAAAAATTTTATAATTCAGCCCCTAATTGTATAAATTCCAAATTTATATAGTTCGGTTCCTAATTGTAGAAATCCAAAATTTTCCTAATTGTTTAAGTCCAAAATTTAAATATGCTTACCCTAGTTTGTATATAATTATCTTGTTGATACATTTGATTCATATAAGTCCTAAAAAAACCCTAAATCTATACATACACTATTTGTACTTACCCTATTTGTATATTGACAAGCGAATTATACAAATTGAAATACTCATACCAAACAAAACAATAGCTATAGAGAGTAATTAAGAAAACTTTAGCTAAGGAGGCTTATTAAGTTTAATCTTTTTGATATTTATGGAATTTCCACAATGTTTTTATAGTATAGTGTCCTTGACATGCTCAAGCTTTGAGGCCTTCCTTTCAATGTTTGTTATAAAGATTTTTTCGTAAGATTTCCAATAATATTTTAATTCTAGCATTCCTTAAATGCTATTATGAAATGTGGATAATATCAGAAAGCTTGAGGAGGAAGAATGTAATATTATTTTCTCTCTTGGGATTGCTTTTATTAAATAATTCAAATAAAATTTAACATATTGCAACATGCCATTAGGTTCGATCGTTTATTAACTTTTAAAAATAAACAACAATATAGTAAGATAATATTGAAGACAATTATATGCAAGTTCTTAGGGTTTTTTTTTTTACCAAAAATACAAAAGTGTGTCATTTTCCTTTTCATCACCATTGATTTATTTGGGTATTTAGTTTCTTGGGAGAGTTGGAAAAATAGTTACTCTCAAACTTATTTGAATATTTAGACACAAAGCTTGAAAATTTTTACATTTAGACAAGGTCAATTATTCTTTTAAAACATACAAAACCTACTCTCAATTTTTAATAATACATTTTTGGTACCTATCCATCGAACAAAATGATGAATTTTTATATTATTCATTTATGGGAAAAGGGTAAAAATTACCCTCCAACTTTAGTTTATTAGTTTATTGTACTCCTACCGTTAAAATAAAGTTATTTACACCCTCGTCGTTATTAATTTCACCATTTATACCCCTTAATTGACGGAAAACCCTAAATCGACTCAAATTAACCCGAATTAAAAAAAAGACCCATTTTCCATTTTACCCAATTCCCCGAACCCTCTATATTTTAATTTGTATTACCCATTCCCGTTCACTATCAATTACCGACAAGGTTCTCATCGACAAAAACTCAAACTTCTCTCAGCGTAAGGACGCCATGTTTGGGGCTTTCTTCCACCCTAGATAACGGAGACGACTGTGAAAATGGTGATTCCGTTACGAAACTGAAATCTTTGCAGTTTTCCTTCATACTTTTCATTTTTGAATCTTTACAGAAATCACAACAGGAATCTATATATGCCTTATTATGTATACTATGATCTGCACTGGCATTGCTACTCAACTGGGTTTTTGAAGAGGAGAGCTCAATATCTTTATAGATTTTTGGGGCTTTATCTGATATTCGCTTTGATGACAACTTATGTACCATCAGTTGCATTCATAACTTGAGAACCTATATTAGAAACACTGGGTATTGGGGTTTCTTTCAATAAATTTTGACGTTCTTCTATTGGGTGTGAAGGAGGGTTAGCACGATGAAGAGGATGAACTTGAGACGTAGATTTGAAAGATCTCAACTTTTCCATTGAAACAGGAAAAAAAAATGAAAGTTCAGTACAAAATGGAATCATAAACAAATGAATATTATAATACGGAAATGACCGTGAGATTAACAGAGCGGCAGAGAGAGATTAACGCAGTTGATTATTTATGTGCGAATAAAGAAGTGAGTTTTCTGGTAGAGACAAGAGAGAAAAAGTTTGCAACTTTAAAAATTAGAATGAAACAGAAGAGAATGGATCTTGTGTTCCATTAATAGAGGAATTAGATGGATGAATAAGACGTACAATTGGTAAGTAAAAGGGAAATGGGTAATACCGATTAAAAGGTAAAAGAGGTCGGGGCATTGAGTAAAATGGAAAATGGGTCTTTTTTTAAATTTGGGTTAATTTGAGTCAATTTGGGGTTTTCCGTCAATTGAGGGGTATAATTGGTGAAATTAGTAACGGCGAGGGTATTTATAACTTTGTTTTAACGAAGGGGTATAATCAACTATTAAACTAAAGTTGGAGGATAATTTTGACCATTCCCCCTTAATTTTTTTTTTAAAAATGACTAAATTGAGAAAAGCTTTGCAAGAAGAAATCCAAAAATGCTCCCATTATGAAGTTGATAAACACCATTACCTCATAATCTTATAGAAAACTAAAATAACCACCATTGCCTCATAGGATTGTTTTAAATCCTAGCATATAGGTTTGAGATGTCACAATAAACAAAATAATTGCTATCTCAGCTATAGTTCCTATATAAAAAGAGACAAAAATTAAAACTCTTAAATAATCAACATCAACCACATGTGGGATAAAATCTCCTCAGTTGTATATGCAAACAATTCACCTTCACATACCAAAATGGAAACACCTCAATGTCAGGATAAAGGCATTTGAAAAAACAAATTAAAGAAAACAAAACCCAAATATTGGATCTTTTTGTCAAGCAATTTCAGATCTCCCCAATATTCGGTTTTTCTTTCTTTAGTTTGTTTTACCTAATCCCTTTTTCCTGTTGTCGAGTGTCTGCTTTTTGATCTATGAAGGTGAACTATTTGCACATACAACTGGAGGAGATTTTATGCCATGCGCTAACTGTTCATATTAGAGAGGTAACATCGTGTGTTTTCATTAGAGCTAAGGGGCTTTGAGTGAAGAAGGGGGTTCAAGGTAATTCCAATAATGGTTATGGTGTTTTGTCGGTGGTGTTGTTTTGGGAAAGAAATAGTTTTTCCTCTTTCTGTAGTTAACATTTGTTATCTTTTCTAGAAAAATAATAATAAAATGTTGGGTTCTCACTCTAGGTGTCTTATAGGATTTATTTGAAGTTTCTATTAGGTGTAGGATTTAATGTCTGCATTTATTAAAAAAATATTTTAGTATCTCAAGAAGAAGTATTAACCATATTACTGTCTAGATTCATTCACTGATATCTCATTAATGGATTTTAATATATTTGTTAAAATTAAAAAACATTTATCATGTTTTTAATTATTCTTTGACCATTCATTCTTTATGTAATTTATAGGAGTTGGAGGGAAATGTTTCAACCATTGAATGTATAATACTATCTTTGTCTATTTTCCATCATTTAGAGTGACAAATGGTTTGACCATTCAATAAGTTACATTAATCCTTGTCACATATTTTCTTATTACCATTGGAGGCTTTAGTCAAAGGCATTTATCATGTGTTTATTTATTTTTTGACCTCTTCATTCCTAATAATTTATAGACGTTGTAAGAAAATATTTTAAACCGTTGAATGTCTATTAATGGCTTTGTTTGTTTACAATCATTTAGAGTGACAAATGGTTTGACCATTGAGATAATTACAACAATCCTTGTTGGTTTTCTTATTATCATTGTGTGGTTTTTTCCCTATAAATCTAGCTTTCTTCTATAACTTGATAAGTAGAAAAATATATATCTCTTTGAGAAATCTATCATCCTATATCTTTTTGTGTTGTGTTGAGTTTCAAAGAATCCTTGTTACTTTATGATTCTTAGTTATATACTATAAGCGCTTGTTGAATTCGGGGTAAAATCTATATCTATAAAATATCTTTGGAAAAATTACGTGGAGATAAAAACATATACTAGTTAATTTGTTAACACAGAGACAATATGATTAAATTTCTATTCGCAACTAAGTTACAATTATAATTATGTGTCCCACAAACAAAATTTACATAATTCAACTCCTAATTGTATAAATTTCAAATGTATTGTCACGCCTCTATCTAGAAAAGGGGTGGACATCAAGGATATACTAAAGCACCTGTAAATTATCTGTACTAATCTTATGCCAAAACTGTAGACTCATATGCAACTGAACTTATATGAAGACATATACCAAAAGATAGATATAACAAAAGGGCCTGCGAGGTTACTTTACAACAGAAACAATACAAAGTCTAAGAAGCCTCTAAAGAGTATGCATCTAAGAATCTAATAACTAGTCGGGACAGGGCCCCAACATACCCATTATGTACGTTCATAGCAAAATATAGGCCTTAAATATCTGATAGCTCCAAGTAGAGATAGAGCTTACCAACTTCTAATTGGAAGTCTCTAGTCTATTGTAAATGTTTGTTGTCCTGAGTACCTGAGATGGTAGAGATAGAAATGAAGCGCCATATAATAGACGTCAGTACATATAAAACATGTATTGGTATGTAGAGTATACTGAATAATAAGTAGACATGTAAGAGCGCTAAAATGAGTCCAATATCAAGATAGGAAAATCTGACCATATATATGCAGGAGAAATAGTCCATAACCTGAATTATGACCAAGCTCAAGGGTCTTTACCCAACATTTCATTGCTTTTTCATTTATATATATAAAATACCTCTAATTTGCCTAAGTGAGATCTTTACTTCATTATATATCTTCTTTACTTTTTTTAATAGTAACTGCTAAGGAATCACGTGATGGCGTACCGACAATGATTAGTGAACCCTGTATGGCATATGTAGCCCAATGTCACGACTATGAGTAAAATCTCATAGTGTGGGTAACGAGATCTATGAAGTCACACCCCCAGGGCTCCTTTATGGTCTACTCGCAGGCCCATATTTCCACAATGGGAAATTCTAGTTGACTCTATCTGAATTATGTGTACAGAGTAACGTCACACGTACTAGCCCTTATTATATCAACCCCATGCTATAGAGTAGTCTATAATCTCATCTGCATGTAAATACTTAAAATACTTCATTCATAAATCATATAGATAGTGATACGATTTGTGATTACTTCTTTATCCTTAGAATCATATATCTTGTGACCTATACACTTACGACCAGTCCATATCTAATTGCTTCCTTTAAATTTATGCAAACACCCACTAGCTTCTAAGAGTTCCAACTGTAGACACATATAGTTATTGAAACATATTTCTTCCTTGAAGAGTACTATAACTCTATCGGTTTAGTACTCAAACATGAGAGGCTTTACAAAATAGGATAACTTTCTTTCAAGTATCATAGAATCTCTAGTAACATTTATCAGAAGAATATTAAACTTTCAGTCGTGCCTTAAGGGTGAAAGAGGTTTTAGCTTTGCATACCTTGCTTTGGGATTTACTATCTTACGTCGTCCAACTTCTTTGATGACAACTTTATCGGTAACATAACACCATAAAAGGAAACTACAGAAACTAATCAAGGATCACAACAATGCCAAAAATAGAATAATAGTTCACAAGCGACGGTCTCAACACTTCATATAGATAAATGGCAAATAGTCATACCCTTCTCTTTCTCTACTTTCCAAGTAGGCTTATGACTTATTTACGTGTTCAGTATTACTCCCCAATCCTTCGACCATAAAGAACCAACCCCCTTAATCACCCACAATTAACATAACAAGTAGACTCAAGGCCTCTAAACACCATCTCGCGTGTTCCTTGTTAATGACATCAAATTCCTCTAAAATCTCATACCTTAAGATGGTAAAGAACTAATTCCATAAACTAAAATAATAGGATCTAATATACCCAAGTACAACATATTCTTAGCAATTTAGGCATTTCATCAACACTTGGTGAGGGACAATGTTTCAAGAACTATAAGTGCCCCAATAAAATAGTATTCATCCCTTATTTGGTCAAACAACAACAAAAACAGTCTCCTACAAAATTCCTCCTCACTAAAACATCAAATACCATGGGTAAAAAATCGACTCACGACATCCTATCACTGTCCTATGAGTCATACCCTCAAATTATAATTAAAAAATTCTTGGAATACTATTTATGGATATAAAATAGGAGTCATGCCTATATATCTAAGAAACGAAGCCCCTTCCCTTTCTATTCTTCAATAACCATACTTTTTCCTTCAATAAACCATTTAACTTAGTATATATATAGGTATATGGATGGAAAGACACTTGATTCTTGAAGAAACCAACTTATGTTTAAGCTTTGGATGATTGGAAATGAGAAAAACTTCAAAAAATAACTTGAACATTCCTTACACGTTTTTGAGTATATTAGAAAGGATATCCCAAACTTCTACTCCCTCTGTTTAAAAAAGAATGTCCCTATGTCCTTTTAAGTTTATTTAAAAAAGAATGACCCCTTTTTTTTGCAACACTTTAACTTTAACTTTCCACGTGGCATGTTTAATACCACAAGCTTAAAGGACATTTTGGTACATTTGTCACAACTTTAATTTGGAACCACAAAATTAAAAAGTTTTCTTTCTTTTCTTAAACTCCATTTCAAGTCAAAATAGGCCATATATTTTTAAATGGAAGGAGTAATATAAAAAACCAACAAGTTTGCCGACTTACTCTATAATGCCACATGTCCGTTAGTGATTGGGTAGAGCATTTGTGGTAGAATGAACATAACTTTTTAATCCAATATTGTTTCACGAGTGTTTTGTTTGGCTACAAACTATACTCAAATAACTTTAATGTTATATGTTTTAGGTCCTCTAACTCCTTATATATTAGGAGATATGCTCGTTCAAAGTTAGCTGAGAAAAGAGATCACTTGTAGGATTCCTCCACAATGAACCTTTAAAATTGAACTTTTTCTTTATTAATCTATTTGGCCTAAAACTTTTGTTTATGTCACGACCCAAGTCAACACCCTCGACGTGGTCTACACTCAAAAACTATTACTGGTGCCCAAGCTAACCCTCATCCTGGCTTACTACAAGCGAAAAACTAACTTGAACATGCAAAATCTTAAAATAGAATAAAATTCATGAAACTGAAATACAAAACTTTAACTCAAAAAAAAAACTGAATAATATAATATATTCAATTCGCCATAAAATAGACAACTTATGTTTTGAAAACATTTAGTAAAATAAATAAATAATACAAACTTTTTTAACTAAACTAACTATCTATGAAGCCTCTAACTGATAAAGATGGAAGTCAGGACAAGTCCACGACATCCCGGCTACACTGAAAAGTAAAGGAAATCCTCTGGTAGTAAGGAGGTTCACCATAGTTAAGTCAAACTCCTAGATGTATCAACGGAACTCCTGTTGAAGATCCTGAATACCTATGTCTACATCATAAGAAGATGCAGACCAATTGGCTAAGTATGTGGAATGTAGGAGCATGTAAGGGGAATTCTAAAGAATAACATAAGCTTGGAAACTTGAATAAAAAGGAAACATACCTACCTCTTTTCAAACTCACTCAACTCAACTCAACTTATGAATAATATACTCAACTGAAGGATTAGATAAGATACTAAACTTCAAAGGTATGATACTCGACTCAATGAAGCACAAACTTAACTCAAGATACTCAACTTAAGATAACTCCAGATACTCAACTGAACTCATTTCAATATAAAATAGTTTAAAACAAGTGCAATATAAAGAAGTTGTTTTAGAAACATGATGTCAACTCTATGTATATAACAAGGACAACGTAACTCTGCAATGTATGTGAAAATACAATTAACTACTGTATATAAAAATACAATAACTTCTGTGCGAGTTTCTCTAACCGACAGTCATCATATAAGAGTTATAGTGATGATACATCATATACCTCACGCTGCCAGCACATTCTATACACGAACAATGATATAGGTTTTAAACTGCTTGATGGATCCATAAGTATACTGTGAAAAGGGTTCATCTAAAAAGAATGACCCCAATCTACCCATGGTGGCTACATGGTTTATGGGAGTTTTGAGTTTATTTAACTTTCTCGCTCAATACTACTCCCAAAATATACTTGCTCTTATGTTTTAAAACATACATATTATGTGGTTTGAGATTCGTGCTCAAAATACTTAGATCAAAGGTTTTTTTTGGAAATATCGATTTCCCTACTTTGCTTTATTTAGAAGCTATTTCTCTTTAATTGAAAACTAGCCCGAAGTCTCTTTGGAAATCTCAGTTTCTGTTCTTATTTAAATATGAAAACATTTTTTAATATCTTTGGGAATAGTTAATCCCTATATACTTCTTTGAAGAATTGGCTTCAATCTTTGCTCTTTACTCAACTTGAACTTTAAGTCTTTAATACAATGTGAAAATATGTGTGAAAGATTTTTGAAAACTTTATAAACTTTACGGTCACTTGCTCTTAACTTCTAGGCTTGACTCTTAACTTTCCTTGAATTGAAGTGTGGATTCAAGGGTCATGATATCATGTTTATGGATGATTTCATGATTTTCAACTTGGAGGGTTCATGCGGAATTATTAGCATGAACTACATAACTTGAGAACTCAAAAGTACTTCCCATTTCAAGGCTGTTCGACTTTAGGGTTCATGCACAATTATGAGCGTGAACAATTCAACTGGAAGGTCTAAGTAACTAGATCGAACTATTGTATAAAAATCTTCTCATTCTCTTACTTACTTTCTCAAAAATAAGTTCAAATAAATAACTTGTATCAAAGGATTCACAATTGAACTCAAAAGGCTTTCTTAAACTCTTCTTAACTCTCGCTTGAATGTGAATTATGAATTCAAGAGTTTTGGTTCATAATATGGAAAATCTCTTTTTGGGCTTGTGAGAATTTCCACTTGACCATATCTAGCGTATTCCAAATTCAACGTGTTACATTTTACATCGCCATTCATATATTTAGGTATTTAGTTTCTTGGGAGAGATAGAAAAATTGCCCCTCTCAAAATTTATTTCAACATTTAGACACAAATCTTGAAAAAAATTATCCTTTAGACTCTGATAATAACAATGCTAATTATTGTTCAAGAACATACAAGACCTACTCTCAATTTCCTATTAATAAATTTTTGGTCCAAATTCATCAAAAAAATGTGGAATTTTTATATTATTCAATTATTTAAATAAAAACTCCATAGAAAAAATCTCTCCGAGAAGGAACCCAAAAATGCTTTCATTATGAAGTTGATAAACACAATTACCTTATAACCTTATAGAAAGCTAAAATAAACATCATTACCGCATAAGATGGTTTTAAATCCTACCCTATAGGTTTGAGATGTCACAATAAACAAAATAATTGTTATCTGATCTATAATTCATATTTGAAAAAAAAAACAAAAACTATAACTCTTAACCAATAAACATTAACCAAATCTGGTATAAAATCTCCTCAATTGTATTTGCAAACAATTTACATACAAAAAATAAAACACCTCAATATCAGGAAAAAGACATAAGAAATTTTTATATAGAGAACAAAACCTAAATATTTGATCTTTTTGTTAGGTCATTTTAGGGCTCCCCAATATTTGGTTTTGCTTTCTTTAGTTTGTTTTATCTAATGCCTTTTTCATTTTATCAAGTGTCATCTTTTTGATCTATGAAGATGAAATGTTTGCAAATACAACTGGAGAAAATTCTATGCGACATGTGGTAATGGTCATATTAGAGAGGTAATATCGTGTGGTTTTTTTTAGAGCGAAGGGGATTAGGGTGAAGAAGGTTGTTCAAGGTGATTTTGATAATGGTCAAGGTGTTTTGTCAGGGCTGTTGTTTTGGGGAAGGCATAGTTTTTCATCTTTCTCTAGTTAACATTTGTTATCTTTTATAGCAAAAACTAATAAAATGTTAGGGGTGCTCGTTCTAGATGTGTTATAAGATCTATTTGAAGTTTCTATTAGGTGTAGGATTTAATGTCTGCATTAATTAGAAAATATTGATGTATCTCAAAAATAAGTATTGATAAATTCATTCATTGATATCTCATTGATGACTTTTAATATACTCGCTATAGTTAAAAGACATTTATATATCTTTGAATTAGAATTTGACCACTTCATTGCTAATGTAATTTATAGAAGTTGGAGGGAAATGTTTCAACCATTGAATATCTATTACTATCTTTGTCTATTATCCATCATTTAGAGCGACAAATATATTGACCAATGAATAAATTACATTAATCCTTGTCAAATATTTTCTCATTACAGGTAGAGCTTTAGTCAAAGGCATTTATCATGTTATTAATTAATACTTGAACTCTTTATTCCTAATAATTTATAGACGTTGAAGGAAAATGTTCAACCATTGAATGTCTATTAATGACCTTTTTCTGTTTCTCATCATTTAGAGTGACAAATGATTTGACCATTCAATTAATTACATTAATTATAGTCAATGATTTTCTTATTGCCTTGTAGGTTTTATCCGTTGTAAATCTAGTCTTATTTTGCAACATGAGAAGTAGAAGAATATATATCTTAGAGAAATCTACTACCATACATTTTATTGTGTTGAGTTTGAGTTTAAAAGAATCTTTGTCAGTTTCTAATTCTTAGTTATATACTAGAAGTCTTTGTTGAATTCGGAGGATAAATCTATCCTAGGTGAAATATTTTTGGAAAAATTATGTGAATAAGAAAATATATATTAGTTAATTTGTTAACATAGTGATAGTTAAATTAAATTACCATTCACAACTAACTAACAATGATAATCATGTGGACCGCATAAAAAAGTTATACAATTCGACTCCAAACGGTATAAATTTTTAATTTGTATAGTTCGGTTCCAGATTGTAAAAATAAATTATTTCTAACTGTATGATTCCAATATTTATGTATGTCTATTATAGCTTCTATATAATTATCCTGTTGATACATTTGATTCGTATAAGTTTTGAAAATTTTTTAATACATAAATACACAGGTTCTATATACTTACCCTATTTCTATATTGCCAAGCGAATTATACAATCGGGAAATACTCAAACAAATCGAAACTATAGCTATGATGTGTAATTAGGAAAACATTAGCTAAGGAGATTATTAAGTTCAATATTTTGTAAAGATTGACATGCTCAAGCTTTGAAGACTTCTTTGAAATGTTGGTTATAATGTATTTTTCGTAAGAGTTGCAATAATATTTTAATTCTAGCACTCACTGAATGTCCTTATGAATTTTTGATAAGATTAGAAAGCGGGAGGAGGAAGAATGTTTTATTAATCTCTCTCTTGGGATTGCTTTTAATAAAATATATTCGAATAAAATCTAACATATGACAACATGCCATTAGGTTCAATCTTTTTTTTTTTAAAAAAAAATTAACAGCATGAAGATAATATTGAAGCTTATTACAAGTAAGTGCTTAAGTATTTTTAACAAAAAATACATAAGAGGGTCATCTTCAATTTCATCGCCATTGATTGATTTAGGTATTTAATTTCTTCGGAGAGTGGGAAAACTAGTTAGTCTCAAAACTTATTGGAACATTTAGACACAAATTTGATAAATTTTAGCCTTTAGACAAATAATAACTACGTCAATCATTCTTTAAAAATATAGGAGACATACTCTCAATATTCTAATAATACACTTTTGGTCCCTATTCATCCAACAAATGTGGAATTTTTTTATTATTCATCTATTTAAAGAACAAATTCATAAATAAAAGCTCTCCAAGAATAAACCCAAAATTCTCCCATTTTGAAATTGATAAACTTTATTGCCTCATTATCACCATTGCCTTACGGTGGCAGCGGAACCAGTAACAGGACTATCGGACCGGGATTAACCGGAATCGACACAGAACCGGGAACCACCACATAGAACCGTATTGGAATAGGGACTGACCGGTACTAGTAGTTTCTGAAAGGAATGGTACTACCTGTCCCGTCCGCTAGCGAACCGGTAAGGAACCAGATTGGATTTCGGAGCTATTGCATTATTTTTAAAAAATATATTAAAATCAATC
This sequence comes from Solanum lycopersicum, assembly GCF_036512215.1. Lineage (NCBI taxonomy): Eukaryota > Viridiplantae > Streptophyta > Magnoliopsida > Solanales > Solanaceae > Solanum > Solanum lycopersicum. The sequence continues at coordinate 5,083,966 of NC_090809.1, forward strand.
AATTATTAAAACTTTTATTATTTTAATGTTAAAAATTTATACTTTCAAACTTTTAAAGTTAATTATTTATATTTTTCACACTTTTAAATTTTAAAGTAACTTTCAGACTTTAAAGTTTAAAAGTTTGTAAAATTCAAACTTTCAAATTATAAACATATAATTTAAATATTAGTTTAAATTTTAATTCAAAATTTTATATTTCTAGTTTAAATTTTTAATTTTAAAAGTTTGAAAATTTTAAATTCAAACTTTGAGGTTATAAAATTTAAATTTTAAAGTTTAAAAACTATAAAAGTTTAAATTTCACAATAAAGAAAATTAAATTTTAGAAAATAATAAATTAAAATTAAGGCAAATAGCCTAGACTTTTATTAATATTAATTTGATAATACAATTTGATCTACAAAAATATTAGTAGAGTATTAAAAGATCTAATCTACCAGTGACCTTCCAGGAAGGGTTCTGTTTGAATTAGACATCGAAATATCTAACTCATACTTATAGACAATTACACATTTGAATTTACTAGTTCGTGCTACTATATTTATTAAATCATTTAATATTTCTCTAGAACATGATCGAGAATTGGTTGAATAGATAAATCATCCATTGCTTCAATGTCGTCTCTCACTATAATCTTGCTTTATTTCATTAGCATCATTTTGAAATTTGGTCGGTAGTGGTTCACGACCAAAATTTCTTCTCTCGACATTAATTTAATCTCTAAATAATACCAATATCTTAAAGCTATCTGCTGCTAATGAATGTTAATGCTCTCCAAATTGAAACCGTGTTGCACTAAAAATGCCTTGCCTTCTTAAGATGCTTGAATAGTAGAGCCATCAATTTTCAAGTAAGAATGATGTATGTAGGCTTGTCTGCAACCTCTGAGAGGTCAACGATGCAGATCTCTTCTATGGTCTAGATTCCGATCGTGACAGTAAAATTATATAAAACATTCAAAGGAAAAAAGAGGGAAAATGGGAATTAGAAGATATCGTCGAAACTCAGTCACAATTAAACATTGAAGAACAAGCAAACTTGTTGATTGTGAGGATTTGATGAGCGAAGAGTCCGTAATTTTATGGATCCTACTAGGAGATGGAGTTGATTTAGGAGTAATAGAATTTATTTGGGATAAAGAATTTATATTAGGGATAATGAAAGAATGCTGACAAAAGTGAAAATAGGGAAGAGAAAGTGTGAAAAGTGTGAAAAAGTAAATTTTATGTGTGTGAATTACATTTTGCTATTTATTAATTAAATATACCTATAAAATATAAATAAATCATAGTGTAGCCATATTATTTTATTATTGATATTTAGTTTGACATTTTCGCTAGTATTTCAAATTTTAAATTACTCAACATAAATGGTTTTGTACATTGTAAGGTGTTTAAATTTCACTTATTTAATTACCATTTTTTTAGAAGACCGTGAAAAATTTAAAGGTTTTGTAGAGGTATGAAATTTTTATACATATTCATAATATATTTTTATCAATAACGTTATTGTGTACTAAAATATTTTAACGAACTAATAAAATAATTAAACTTAGCGAAAATTGAGTTGAGTTGGGTCTTGACTCATTATCTGTCACGTTTTGGCTCAATTCATATCGATCCAATCAAATTCAGTTTGGATTAGATATTGACCCGTTTGTTGTCTTGACCCATTATGATTGACCTAAAATTGATCCAATTTGCTCAAGTACCGTCCCTAACAATGCCTAAGATTAAAATAGAAGAATAATCAATGAAACTAATGCACTTATACAAGAAAAACTAATTATAAAACTACCAAATAGTTATCCTCTTTTGGATGAGTCGCGATTTAATAAAACAAATGAATATTACCGTAGAAATATCTAATGTTACAACCAAATTGTAGATAGCCATGTGTATTTACCATTTTTCTATGAAATAAAAAGATTAGCTATAAATAGTAATTATTTTTAGAATTCACTACTAACATTACTAATATGATAACTACATACCATAAACTAGTTGTACCGTATATGTTTTATTTTATTATAATAATTAAATAGATTCACCTTTCATTAGATTACATGTTGTGCAACAAAAACAATAACATTTTCCGTAGAATCCTATAAATTGGTCCTTTTATGTTCATTAGGGTTACTACCTCCACTCGAATCAATCACGGAAGTTACAGTAGCGTAAGATAGGGCAAAGGGACATTGATTTTGTCTTCTGCCTCAAATACGCTCGTTCAAAATCCTGGTATGTATATACACTAATTTCTATATTAGCATAAATGTTTATGATTTTACATGTTGTATCAGAGCCTGAAACTTGAACTAATGATTTTTCACTCTTGAACTAACTTTATCTTGTTATGAGAGGCAAACTCACATTCATATGTATGGGTGCATATACTTGTATATCTATATCTGACCAAAAAAAATTAATTGCCAGCGCACTGTTAATGAGTACTCTTAATGAGTATAGAGCTATCATAGTGCTAGAGAAATCACCCACTTAGGATTTGAATCTAGCTAAAGCCTTTATTTCTTTTTAAGTTTACTGGTGCACCTGGAGTCTTTAATTCTAAAGTTCATTTTTTGTTTTTTATAGACATAGATTTTAACTTTCTATTATGACTTAAGATTTTAGACAACCGCTATTAAGATTGAAGAAAGAAAAATGTGTCAGAATGAGCATTTAATAAACTACAACTTTGATAGATTTAATAGATCATGTTAGGAATCTAACTAAAACAAACAAAATGATTCTTATTTAGTCCTAGAACCCACAAATTCCAAAAAGAAATAGTTAAGGAAAAATATATTCAAGTTTTTTAAGTATTAAATCTTTTTTAGGTGGTTTATACAGTGTTGAAAGCAAATGACAAATAAAAAATAATAAGGAAAAAAATTAATCAGTTTTCGACATATGCCATTTCTTAATTGAACATTTTAACATTAGTTAGTGTAGAAATTTCACGAAAGTATGGAGAAATGAAGGATGTATCGATGATTATAATGTTGAGTTACAAGCTCCTTACATAGGAGAATAGTCGTATTGTAGTTATACTAGGAGTCCTACTACAATACAAATGATTACATGTGTAGTAATTTATTACAAGTCAAATATCTTATCCTAGTCAACTCTTATAATGTTCAGTAGCTTAATCGTATATAACTTAGGATTTAGTAGTCTAATACTAGTATGAATCCAACTATAACTCATCAACCTACTTTGATGGAGTTATTCCTTCAACGTGTTCCATCAGTCATCAAGCTTCCTTCAACACTTCCCCTCAAGCTAGAGAGTAGAGGAATTGTATCTCCTATCTTGCTGCAAAAACCAGTGAAAACCCTTTTTTATAAGGCTTTGGTACGAATATCAGCTAGTTGATCCTTAGACTTCACAAATTGAGTAAGAAATTGTCCCCTGGCCCTTTTCTCACGAACAAAATGATAGTCCAGTTCAACATGTTTTGTTCTAGCATGCATAACTGGATTAATTATCATATACAACGTACTCATATTATCATAATACAACGTAAGAACAGATCGAAGGGACACCACAATGTCATGAAGAAGATACAAAATCAAAGTTATTTCTGTGGCAGTGGAGGCTAGTGCTCTATTCTCAGCTTCAGCGCTTGATCAACCTACTGTGGTCTGTTTCTTGGAGGTCTAAAAAATATAATTTTCATCTACGTAGATACTATAACTTGTAGTTGATCTCCTAGTTGTGATACAACCTCCCGATCAGCATTTGAGTAGCCATACAACCTACATGGTGATTGTGAAATAATTCTAAGTGCAAAGTGTAGAGTTCCTTTGATGTACCTGAGTATCATTTTTACCACTTAAAGATGTTCAATGTTTGGGATTTTCATAAAGTGGCTTGCTAAATTCTTAGCATGAGTGATATCAGGTCTTGTGAGGGTCAAATTTGAAGACTCCCTACTATCATTTTGTATAATGATGTATATACAAGACTTCCCACAACTTCAGCAAACCATGTTTTCTAACCAAAGGAGTGGCTACATCCTTTGACAAAGTCATCTCTGTCTTGGCCAACAGCTCAGCGACATACTTGCTTTGATTTAAGTGAATTCCACCTAATAAATAGTTTACCTTAAATCCTAGGAAGAAGTGTAAAGGGCCAAGATCTTTCATAGAAAACTTCTTTCAAACTTTTAGAACCAACTCTAACACATGAAATGAATTACTTCCTATGACAATAATATCATCCACATATAACAAGAGAAATATTTTGCCTTTGTGAGTTTGCAAAGTAAATAGGGAAGGGTCAGTCTTACTACAAATGAAACCAAAGTGTAAGATATGCATGCTAAACCTATCAAACCAGGCTTTTGAGGCTTGTTTAAGACCATACATTGCCTTTTTAAGTAGACATACATGCTTATTATTTAGGGATCAATAAAACCAGGAGGTTGACTCATGTATACCTCCTCTTGTAAAAAGCCTTGGAGAAACACATTTTGACTTCTAGTTGTCTAATTTTCCTCTTTAAACTGATAACAATTGATAGAACCACACTAATACTTGTAGATTTAACTAGAAGACTAAATATTTCTTCAAAATGCATCCCTTCAAGATGCGAGAATCCCATTGCCACAAGTCAGGCCTTAAATCTATCTATTGTCCCATCAGCTTTTAATTTTGTCTTAAACACCCATTTTGATTCAACCAAGTTCATACCAGGAGATTTAGGCACAAAAATCTATGTCTTGTTAATATGTAAAACATCAATTTCTTCTTGCATCGATGCAAGTTAATAATGTGATTTTAGTGATTCCTTAGTAGTATTTGGTTCTTTCACAATTTCTTTGCTGCTGCAAGCAACAAGTAACAAGTGCCGTTCCTTCGCCCTGTTCCTAGTTCAGGAAGTACCTCAACTATTACATCGACCAAGATAGTGGACTAGAGTGTAGCATTGACAATTTGTTGGTCGACTAATAAATCAAATAAAATGGTTGCTTGATGATGATCATTAACTGGACCTGTAAGAGCAAATTGTTCTTCACTGCTACTGGCAGATTCAAAATTTGCAGCTGGAGTTTCGATGCTAATGTATGGATCATCAACTTCAACCTGTTCCTCAACATCTGATACTTCCCCTGAGAGGTCAATAATACTCTCATCATCAATGGGTATATGAGGTGTACCAGCATTATCACCAGTAATGCGTAGGCTAGCAACATGTATTTCCATTGAATCATAATTATTAGGTGTCTGTAGTTTAGAGAAAGATTTAACAAAAGTAGCAAGGTGAGGTGAGACATCAATTTTAGTCTGAGATTGAGTTGAAGACACATAGGGTAATTTGTTTCCATCAAGCACAACATGTCTGGATATGTAAAACCTACTTGTAGAGGGATGATAACATCTATATCATTTGTGCAAGTTGTTATACCCTATGAAAATTCAAGGATAGGTCTTTGGACTGAACTTATTGTTACTCTTAATATATGAAAACATCTACACCCAAATACTTTTAGGTTGTTGTATCCAGGTTGTTCCCCATGAAACTTAATAAACGGAGTCACCATCTTTTGGATTGATTAAGATAATCTATTGATGAGAACTATTGCAGTGAGAAAAGCTTCAACCCATAAGAAACAGAGGTAGGTTAGAATTAAGTAGTAGAGTTAAGTCGGTCTCCACAATATGCCTATGTTTTCTCTATGCAATTTCATGTTGTTCAGGTGTGTTAGGAAATGAAATATATCTTTTAATGTCATGATCTTCCAAATACTTAATGAAGTCTATTTGGATAAATTCACCACCTTAATCACACTGAAAAATCTTAATCTTTTTAGCAAATTATTTTTCTACCATTTTATGAAATATATTCAGACTTCTTTTTCAATGGATTAATCCATGTATATCTTATGTGATCATCATAAAAAATACATAATATTTCATATGATGGGAAGCCTCAACAGGATCTGGTCCCCATAAGTCACGATGAATTTTCAATAAGGGGTTTTTCTCAATTTTATCTCTCAAACAAAAAGGAAGTTTACATCTCTTTCTCAACTAACAACTAGAACAAACAGTAGGAATTTTATTCTAACTACTAACATTGATGCAACTATTACTACTCAAAAAAATTTAAAAACTTCAAACTAGGGTGTCCTAATCTAGTATGCCACATGTTTTTTGACGTGTTCTAGTCGTGTGCAGCAGTCAAGGCATAGAGATTGTTGTCTGCAAAGCATAGTGTCCATTCCTTTTAGATACTTTGTCCAGCAATGTCCTTGTCCACTTGTCCTTTACAATAAATTTAGTTTCACCAAATTAAAGAGTACAACAATTATCCTTTGCAAGCTTACAAACTGAGAGTAAATTTTTGTTGATCTTAGGGACTAGGAGAACTTCCTTTAACTTTGGACCTGTTCCAAATATGTTTCCAACATGTATAATGTTTAACTTTGATCCATTCCCAATAATTATTTTATTTGGTTCAGTGTTTTGTTTAAGATCAGTTAGGATACCTGAGTAATGTGTCATTTGGCTTCTTTCTCCTGAGTCCACATATAAGGTGTCATCAGTAGTGTTTTATAGATTAGTAGTAGTCAATGCTTGTGGTAGCTCATCTGTTGGCTTGGTAAAAGTAGTCTCACCTGTAAAAACACTTAAGAGTAGTATGGTTATTCCTACCACAAATTTGACACGCATTATTATTGTCTCTTTCATGACTTTCACCTGAAGAACTGTTTTGAGGACCTGGTCCGTTTCTGGTGTTATAAGGACATGTTCCTTGTCCAGCAGACTTGAAGCATCTTTCTCTTGAATTGAAGTTATTGTTTCCTCTTCTTTGAGAGTAGTTTCCTCTTACCCTGCCTCTTTGGCAGAGAATGTCATGTTATGGTTTTATTGAGGAACTTTTTTTTTATCCTCCCTCATATCAAGACCCCTGAGAGCATGAACAAACTGATTAAGAGTAGGATATGGTGTCTTACATAACTTGACAGTCCTGAAGGTCTTGTAAATATGACCTATACCTCTAGAAAAATTAATCACTTTTGTTATCTTCATCTACATGATTGTGAATTGTTGCTAGACCATCACATATATGCCTTTAAATTCCTTAATGTATTCGTCAATTTTTTTGGTTCCTAGCCTCACACTTTGCAATTGTTGCTTGAGATGGAACTACTTATCTTTAGTTGCTTGAAGATATGTTTCTTCCAAGCATTTCCACATCTTCTTGGCAGTTGAGCAGCCTACAATCAGGTACATGTTTTCTTCTATCAAAGTGCCTGAAATCCAACTCCTTAGTAACACATCCTTCTCCTTCTAGTCATCAACAATGTTTTTGTCTTTAACACTCTTCTCGCCTATTACAATTTTCTCAGTAGTCTTCAAAGTGGAACAGGTCGCTTAACCTGGTTTTGTGATGAATTCGGTTAATCTTATCACTTGAATCAACTGAGTCATTTGTGTCCTTCATAAAAGATAGTTCATTAGCTTAAGTTTAATGGAGCAGGACAAAATAAAATGATGAAGTGAAGAGGTCCAAAGAATGTTGGTAGAAGGGGTCATTGTTGTTTGATAAACTTGGTTTTTTTTATTATGATCTAATATGTTAAAAAGCGGAAAAGCTTTATTGCTTTGATACCATGTCGAAATCTCACGAAAGTATGTAGAAATCAAGGATGTATTGATTATTATAATGTTGAGTTACAATCTCCTTATATCGCAGAAGAGTCTTATTTTAGTTATACTAGGAGTCCTTGTACAATACAAATAATTACATGAGTAGTATTTTATTACAAATCAAATACATTATCATAGTTGACTCCTATAATATTCAATAGCTTAGTCGTACATAACATAAGATTTAATAGTCTAATCCTAGTACGGCTCTAACTTTAACTCGTCACTCTGCTTCGATGGATCTGTTCCTTTGAAGTGTTCTATCAGTTGTCAAGCTTGCTTCAACAGTTAGTACACATAATTGATAAATAAACTAAGTGAAGGCTCAAGCTAGATAGTGTCTTAAAAATAAAAATAAGTTGGAGGCCGAAATTTTAATTATATTTTATTTTTATGTGAGATTCAAATTATTTATTTCTTTTTCATAAAAATAATTTTATTTTCATGATCTTAAACTAAAGATATATTTATACCAAAAAATATTTTTAATCTTGTGGACTTAAACTTATCATGTGGAATTTAAATATAAAATTGATCCATACGAAAGAGTTCCATACAAATTAAAACATTCTTTGTTTTTTCTACAAAAAGATTAAGATAATTTTATTGTTACTAAAGTTAGGCCTTCCAATTTTGGGGACCTAAGACATATGCCTCATCTTTAAAGGGATTGAGTCACCCTCTGAACAAACCCTAATTAAAACAACAATAACAACATGAATAAAAAAAATTTCATAAAAAAGAACTATAGTATACTCCAATGATGGGTGTATCTAAATTCACGGTGTAATTATAGAAACAAAATTAAGTTATTTCAAACTTGTTTCCTTTTAATATTGTAGTGTTTACAAAAATACACTATTAAGAAAAAAGTAAAATATTTGTGTAATTCTAATTATGTTGTCTTGAGAAAACATAGGTTAAAGGTAAAATATGGACTTATGGCTTAGTCATGAATAATGAATATCACCTTGTTCAATTATCAATTTTTTTTAATTTGTAGGAATATGATTTATCATTCAAGTCTTGATAGTTTTAGGTTTAATTATGGTTTGGATATGATTATTTGAATTTAAAAATAATACCATTTTCATGATTTTGGTGTTCTTATAAATAGCTTATACATAAATTAAAATTTCATGATGTATTTTTTTATTCTGTTACACAAAAATATTAAAATCAAGTGTGTAGTTCACTAAATTAATATTTTCTGCTTCTTGTAGAACAAATGCTTGGGGTCATATATCCCAAAAGAGGTTAATTGTAATACTAGTAATAGTTGTACCAGAGTTAAACTTACAGTCAAACATTGTACTAAAATTTCATACAACACTATTTTTATATATAATACCAAATGACATCTTTAGTGCTGAAGGAAGTGTCAAGTATTACTTATTCCTATAGTGTTTTGATATAAGCACTCAATACAATAAAGTTCAAGTAAAATAAGTATAACATCACTAATTTAAACTTCTAAGTTCTAAATTCTATACAAAAATACGTTATATGTGTTTGAATTAGCCTAATCTAAACAAATTTACATCAAGAGTTGAAGATTAAAGAAATCAATGCAAATGTCAGCTACAAATAATTTCTTTTGCATTTTTTAAACATGGAAAAAGGTTACATTTGCCTCCTATTATGCACCTTTTCTTTTAATCGTAGATTTGTGACATGTTTGTTTGTTGTTCGTGTAGCGTGTACTTTGATCTTATCTATCGTACTTTTGTTTACTTTCTACAGATTGTCATGCCTCCAGATGAACAAGGACTTAGTTTACCTTCTCCTGATCGACTTAGCAACCTTAACATTTATTTAATCGATGACATTCTAAGTAGGTTGTCTTTTCGAGATGTTGTTAGAGTTAGTACACTTTCGAAGGACTGGCAATATATATGCTGGAGAATTCCACATGTGAAGTTTGATCAAACAGTGTGGAAAACACCAGAGGACTTGATGTCCCCTACCATTGGATTTATTCCAATTCTTGAGAGTTTTCTCAGGTTTCATAGAGGAATAATATTGAAGGTCGCCCTCAATATTACTAGTCTAATAGTGTGTCTTGATGTTGATCGTTTGATTTTTTCCCTCGACACTGATCATCTTCAACATTTTGTCCTTAAACTTTCATGTACTTATCCTCTATACAGGTTGCCTAACTTCTTTTTGAATTGTTCAGCATTGAGGCATTTGTATCTCAAGGAATGTGAAATACAGCTTCCATGTTTCTTTAAGGGATTTAATAAGTTAATTAGGCTAATATTGAAATCTGTCACGTTATCTTCTGATACGTTTGAAAGTTTGATATCTAATTTCCCGTTGCTTGAGGATTTGGTGCTAAAAGACATAGACAATCTGTACCCCATGAGTATTAATGCTCCAAAGCTAAGGTCATTTATCTTTCGTGGCGATATACAATTGAAACATCTTGAAAATGTCCCCGTTCTTTCCAATGTTCTTTATGCGCCTAGAGAATTAGTTCTACAGGACGAAGATGATTTTGTCAATATTTTTTCGTCTATTCCTGCTCTCGAGTGTTTCAGCTGGGATTTTTTTGAGGTATTTTACTTCATTTTACTTAATGGTAATACAATTTCATTTGTACTTTTTTTAGACTTTGATTCATCCTGATTTTTGTCATTTTATTCATAGGTCAATAATGGGTCAACTGAAGTTATACTAACAAGGCTTCCATTAGCTCTTAACTGTCTGAAACGCCTATTCATGTCATGGATTACTCTTGGAGAGTTTTTTGATCTTTCATTTGCTCTTTGCATAATACGAAGCTCTCCAAATTTGGAAGAAATTGGAATCAAGGTTGTCACTAATGTTTATTTTTCTCTCTATATCTTCCATGTTTTTATATTCGTATGTAATTACTTGATGGTTTTTTTTCTTGATTTTTCTTAGGAATGTATCCTTAGTGATGGAGATTATTTCGAATCTGTGCCCCAGGAGGTTGTTGATGAGATTCCTGCAAGCTTTTTGGATATCAGATTTAATCATCTGAGGACAGTTAAGTTTTATGATGTACTATTAGAAGAGGTTGAAATGCAGCTTATCAAGATTTTATTGGCAAAGTATCCAGCACTGGTGAAAATGGTAATCAAGCCTCGTCAAATGGAAACTAACAAATCTCTCAACGTACTCGCAGAGATAACAAAGTTTTAACAGGCATCGTCTAAAGTAGAAGTTGTGTATCTTGTTGATTAGTATCGTTATCACAATCCTTCTTGATCTTTGGCATAAATATTTTGGAAGTACAAACAGAAACGAGACGTTTGGTTGTTGGAGTAGCATGGCTGTGTTTTGCCTTTGCTTTAAGGTACTATAAAAATTTTATCTGCTTGGAAACATAGAATTGTTAACCTGGATGAATGTTTTGAATACTCTGTTTGAGAAAAGAGATGGTTTTTCATTTCATTCTTGTTATTGATTTAAGACTTTGGTTGTTTATTTTGAAGTTATGTTGTGTGTTAGCAGAACTAACAAAGATTTTGCATGACAATCTTGTTATTGATCCATGTCTGAAATAAGACATGGCTTTGGAAGTTGGAACCGTCATAAAATAATTCAAATAGAACATTAAAAACACATGATGATTTACATATAAAACTCGCAAAAGGAAAAAAAAATAAAACTTTAAATGTGTCTGGATTATCTTTTCCTTAATTTTTTTCTTGTACTGTATATATTCTCTCAATTTAAATATATGTGATGCATCTTAAATAAGATATATTACATACTTTAACATGTAAGATGACCGTATGATATACAAAATATTTAAACAAGAAAATGTATATTACTTGGGAGTTAATATATATACTCTTTCAATCATTATGAAAAACGAAAAAAAGAAGTTTTAGTTGTTAAATACGAAATCAAATTTGCTCTTTATTTCAAATGAGGGGGCACAAAGGTCGATTTGATTTACATTTTAATTAGAAAAAACCTAAACTAACTATTTTATTTAATTAGTTCTTAAAACTAAATCAAATCATATAAAGTTGGATTTTTTTAGTTTCGACTTTAGTCTATTCTTTTGATTTATTTTATATTTTTGTATAATTACACGGTGATTGAAAAAGAGATCAAATATATTTTCAATTTTTTTGAAAAATAAAAAATTCACATGAATAGAAAATACTTTCAACATTCATTACAAAATAAATTGTTAACTTCTAAATCGAAAATATAACAATAAAATTGTAAGTTTCATCCTCACACAAAATAAAATATTTTCAAAAGCTTGTCTCTTCATTTTCTTCCAACAGCTCCATTCGAGAAGACAAAGAGAGCAGAGTGCTTTACATTCATCCTCTCTGAGGTTCTTCTTCTTCTCTGTTTCTTTAACTTATTGTTTTCTTCATTGTTAACACAAACTCTCTTCGTTTATGGTTCTTGTTCTATAGAATATCGATATCAAGATTGCATTTTTATTGTTTGGTTATGATTTAATATGATGATATTGAAGTGGGGTTTGGTTAAAACTTGATGGAGTTAATGTTTTTCAAGGACATGGTGTGTTGGTAGGTGTAGATCTATCATGGATGTGTTTCAGTGGTGGCAGAATTAGGATTTTTACTAGGTTGAAATGGGAATAATATGTTTCTAAGTTTTGGATAACTAAAGAAGCACTTATTTTACTTGGATTTAATACACTTGAGCTTTTGCTCTTTCGGAAACTATCTCTTTATCAGTTCACAAGTAAACTATGTAGTGTGTACTCTAACCGGACAATTTCGAGATTCCTTAGATATTGTGGTCTTGTTTAATTTATGTACATTCTTGTTGTAGTAGTCATTTGATGTTATGGTTCCAAATGGGAAAAAACAACTTTTACCTCCGCAATGTATTTAGTAACCTTCCTGATAGTGTAATTGATGACATTCTAACGAGGTTGCCTTTACGAAATGTTGCGAGGACAAGCATCTTATCAAGGAAATGGAGATATAATTGGCATAGACTTCAGCAACTGAAATTTGATCAAACACTTTAGAAAACAACAGAGGATTTGATATCACTTGATATATTTCCTCTCTAGGAATGGCATTCAACATCTTGTCCTTAAACCTCCATTTAGGAGTAAGCCATATGAATTGCCTTCTGCATTTTTTATATTTTCACAATTGAGGCATCTTTTTCTCAAGGACTGTCTAATACGTCCTCATCCGGTCTTTGAGGGATTTGATTAGTTAATTAGCTTTGAACTAATTGAAGTCAATATTTCTTCTAAATTACTTGGAAGTGTAATCTCACATTTCCCATTGCTTGAACATTTGGTGTTGCAACATGATGCGATCACAAAATCACATTGAAATTAGTGTTCTCAAGCTGAGGTCAATTATCTTCATTGTCAATAAAGTTTTTACATTTAAAGAATGTCCCTCTTCTTTCCAATGTTTCATATGAGCCTACAGAATTTTGGTAGAGGTAGAACATGATGTTGACAAGATTTTTGAGTCTATTCCTGCTCTCGAGAATCTCCGCTGGAATCACAAGTATGTTCATGTAATATAGCTTCATAACTTGCATTTTCATAACTTTGAGTCATCCTGATTTTCGACATTTTCTTCCTAGGACCTGTATATTGGACTGGCTCCCTTATGCTCTTTTCTATATTAAATGACTTCACATATCTTGCATTAATCTAGGAGTATTCTTTGATCTTTAATTTACTCTTTGCTTAATAAGAAGCTCTCCAAATTTAGAAGAAATTGAAATCGAGGTTGTTAATGATGTTTACTTTTCTCTCTCTTTTTCGTATGCATTGTCTTTCTTATGATCTTCAATTTTAAATCAAGGCTGATTGTATTTCTTAATCTTTCTTAGAACTATTTAGAACATGCGCGCCGGGAGGCTGTTGATGATATTCCTGAAAGTTTCTCGGATATGACATTTAATCACCTGAGGACAGTAAATATTTATGATGTAACAGGAGTAGCAGCTGAAATGCAGCTTACCAAGGTTTTCTTGGACAAGTCCCCAACATTGGTCAGAATGATAGCCAAGCCCTTGAAACGGAAGATAAAGAATCTTTTAAAGTACTCGCTGAGGTAACAGAATTTCAGCGTACATCATCTAAAGTAGAAGTTGTGTATAGTGTAGATTAGAATCCATATTACGATCCTGTTTGATCTAACTAGTCTTTAATCAGATCATAATCTTTTGCTAAAATGTTTGAAATCGTAAAAAGAATGTTGATACAGCAATAAGGCTGTTATTTTGTATTTTCCATTGTGAATACCATCAGTTTGTGAACATAAGTGAATCTGGATGTATGTTTTTGATTAATCTTTTTCAATGTCTGTTCTTTGACTGATCTATGGGATGACGCTTTGGTTGGTTATTGATCTTTTTAATATATTCATTGTGGTCCTCATGGTCATTGTGCATTCTTTTTTATTTGATATGAACATGACATGAGTTGAGCGTAAATGGAATAGTGAGGATTCAAATAGTCGATTTCAACTAGTTGTTTTATGAGAGTCGACGACGTTGTTGACACATTGCTCTGAATAGTGAGAAAGAATGAAATTCGATCAAATTCCTTGATCTCTATGGTTAATAAACAATACCCCTTTTGAATGGACAAGATAATCCCTTTGAACAACATTTTTCAATGAGAATTATGGTACAATAGACATTATATGCTGAAATTGAATTTCAACAATATTATTCTTACAAGTTCAATGTTACAATTCCACACTCTAGAAAAAATATCACTAAAAACAGGAAAAGGTAAAAAAGGGGTGGGGGGTGGGGGTGGGGGTGGGGTCAGTTGTTCATAAATCAGTCTTTTTCCAATATAGTCAAAACATATCCCATTCCTTTATGCAGCTTCCATATAATCATATATATACAATCTCAATCGAACCCTACCGTAGACAAAAAGTCTGGTATATAAGTGGAGAAGAGTAAAGGGGTGGGTATATTATCCACTGAGTTATGAACCGTGCACTATTGACCCTCGAGGACTTCTTGGTTATCAAAAAAACAAAAAAAACTCAATAACATACAACAATATTACTTGAGAGTTCTATCTTAGATGCTCTTTTTTTTGTTTCATCTAATTGACTATCTTTTATAATCTAAAGCAGAAGTTGTGTATCTTGTTGATTAGTATCGGTATCACAATCCTTCTTAATCTTTAGCTAAAATGTTTTGGAAGGACAAACATAAACGAGACCTTTGGTTGATGGAGTAGTAAGGCTGTGTTTTGCCTTTTCTTTAAGGTACTGAAAAGATTTTATCTGCTTGGAAACATAGAATTGTGAATGTTTTGAATAATTTGTTTGGTAACAGAGATGGTTTTTACATTTCATGGTTGTTCTTAAATGATGTATGATTTGATACTTTGGTTGTTTATTTCGAAGTTATGTTGTGTGTTGAATTTTCTTAGGGATCTTGAAACATTGAGTGGAAACTTACTTTTTGGCTAGTATTTTAGGCCCTTTTCTTTTTTGTATAATGAAGGGTAATTTTGTACCTAAAACACCCTTGAAGTATTGGAAATGGTACAAAATTACCCTTCATCCATCTGTTGGCTCTAAAATACCCTTTTCACCCACATATTGGGTCCAAAAAAACCCTTGTCATCCATCTTTTGGTTCAAAATTGATCATTAAGTAAGTGGTCAATGTTGAACCCAAAGGTGGATGACAAGGGTATTTTTGAGCCAATAGGTGAATGAAAAGTGCATTTTGGAGCAATAGGCGGATGAAGGATAATCTTGTACCATTTTCAATAATTCAAGGGTATTTTAGGCCATTTCCGTATACAAAATCATAAAAAAAAATGATAAATTTATTGATTTGGACTTAAAGAATTTCTTTCTGAAGGCTTACAAACTTTATTACATTTACAAAAATAAAAAAGGAATAATTTTAAGTATAAATGAGATCAAAATGATTGGAAGAATTATATATTATAATGTGAACAATTAATATAGGACTACGAAATTAAAAAATTACTTTGATCTGTCCAATTAAGTCCACTTAAATTTTTTTGCATGTGATATTTAATACCTTAAAATAGTTAAATTTTATTATATAGCCAGTTACAAATTCAATTTTCTGATTTTATAACTTATTTTAATTATATAAAATTGTCATTTTTATGTATAAGAGATCTAGAAAATACCAAGAGATATCATTTGTTTTGTTATTATAGACACAAAATTCCTACATTTTAACCACTTTTTATGTAAGGGCGAATCTAGAAGGCATGAAGGTATATTCATTTGAAATTTCTTGTCAAAAAGTTTATATGATGTATATAAGAGTTTTTTTCAGTGTTAATATAAAAATTTTAAAGTATAACTTACATAAATAGTTATGGTCTTAGGCTTATGAGATAAAAGTAGCTATAAGTATCATATTTTTAAAAAATAGCTAAAGTTTGTGAATGGCTATATCCATATATATGTCTTTTTATTTTTAATAGAAAAACTTATTCTAACTAATTTCCCACTAAATAAGATAAATTGGTTAATTTAACTGACAAGGCTTTTTTTTCAACCCTTAAATCCATTAATTCGTCATTTTAAATACGTAACTAGTCACTACCTTTTAGTATTCATATCAGTTCAAAAATAAAAATTATGTATGCTCTTCATTATTCAATTTCCTCCTAAGAAAAATACAATTAAATAGCTATCATCACAGTTTTGATCCGAAGTTTCATAAAATAGAGCGAAGAGATTTTCTATGTAGAATATAGAATTAACGGAATAATGCTGAAGAAATAAACTTCGTTTTTATTTATGATGGTATGTATATTAATGAAAAGTTTATGTTTTGTGAGAAAAATAATATTTTTCGTATTGAGTTGATTATGTATTCAGTTATTCTAAGTATTTAATGTATGTATACTTTCGTATAGAATGTATAAATGAAATTATGTATTGATTATAGGTTGTGATGTCAATTGATTGCATTTATTTAGTAAGTGATGAAGGGAAGACTTATATCTTATGCTTGGAAAAGAAGACTTGTAGTTGCAATAGGTTTCAAGTTGACGGAATACCATGCGTACATGCGTGGAGAGTGTTGAAAAAAAAATTCTTCTAGATGAATATTGTTCACATTTTTACTTGGCAGAAACAATATTTAAAACATATGAAGCGCATGTATCCTCTTCCGAACAAAGTGAATGGAATCTACTTGAACACACTGCTACTGAAGTTGTGTTGCCACCAAAATACAAGCGACATCCGGGAGGCCAAAGAAACAAGAGAAATCATTTAGCGATTTGAGTAAAAGGAAGTGTACTAATTCTTGTTGTACACATATAATAGGTGGTTCATGTCGAACTGCAATACGAACTGCATAGTACCTGATACATCCCGCTATAAAAGCATTCTTTAACTTAATTATCATTATGTCAAATTAATGAATTAAAAAAATTATCTGCTTTTTGAAATATTTGTTTTTTTATTTGTTTGCTTAAATTATAAATTAACTTGAATGTTATCTCAATATTTAATTTGATACATTAATATGTATTGACATATCCAAACTAGTGATAATACGTGCATATAGTTATACTTGATAATATGTTGGTGAATACATATATAAAACATTTATGCTAGTGAAAAATTGATAAATATAATAGACAACCTATAAAAATACACAAGGAACAATGTTCTTGGTATACACTTACAGATTACATTGGTGTATGATAAAAATCACTTTAAAAACATGTAATAATGTAATTACTACCAACATTTATGATGTGTTTATCAATTCTAGGAATGTAAGTATCCAAATTTCTTTAAGCAGTAACTCACAATAAATGAATATAGTAATACTTGTGTATATTTTCATATGAAAAAGACTCTAGCATACATTTATACTATTGAATATATTGATAAAAAAAAATACACAACTGAACATATTGATTATCAAAAGTAGATATCCAAGATTATACATTTTTAGATGAACTGTACATTTACACAAACATACATTCATCTCTTCCTACCACTACATTGAATGCAATAACCCCAACAAAAAAGTTTAACAAAGTAGCAACCAAAACAGTAAAGCAACATGATCATATATCAATAGAAGAGTTGATAATTTTTTATAAAGAATAAAACATTAGTTTTAATCATAAGCATTAAATAGAAATTAAAAATCAAAACTAGCAAAAGAAACTAAAAAATTATAACAAGTTGACTATTCGATATTTGCGGGTGGCCTGATCATTTTGGGTGGTGCCTCAATCTTGCTAGCAACCCCTTCTTCCTCCTTCTTTGTTGCATATTTTCACAATAGTGCGTCGTATCTGATGTGGTGTAACTTACAATCAAGATATTGAACTGAAATACTTTCACCTTCACTTAGGTACTCTGCAAATGCTATCTAATATATCCGACAATCCCTGATAAATCAAGAAAATACATTACTCATTAAATAAGATACTTTTTATATGTATATTAAGAGAATGACAATAATTACTACAACCAACTTTAGAATACATAATAACAACATAACTCTAAATACACTAGAAAGTATTCAAAAATGAAAAGGTATTCAAATACAACAGTAGATATTCAAAGAGTAATGACACACTATAAATATTCAATGATTATATGTATGTCACAATATACCAATTTAGAAGGTATATCCTCCACATAAACTTACTTGTTCAACATACGCTACATTCATATGACTACATCTTACTATAATCATCTTCAAAAAACAGAATGACTACATATCAAATTTTTTCCATTCATAGTCAGTGATGTACCTTTTTTCCTTTTACAAGAACCACCGCTTTCTTATTCTTCCATCAGACTCAATGTTATAGGGTTATTCAAAGATTCTGATTTCTTCTGAATCTCCATTGCAACAATGAAGCATGAAATTTGTGATTGCTTTTTTGCTATACACATTCAAACGAGAGCATTTCCAACAAATAATTATCGAGATAATTTGTGCCTCTTGTGACCCTCTTGAGAGTATCCCATTCCGACATAAAAATATTGAATACAAACTCCAACTTTAACCCTAATAATCTGCAAAAACGTAAATGTAACAACCCTAAATATGGCTATGCTAAATAATGTTTCTTGTATCTAGAACGCCTACGACTAGACCAGGTTCACACAGATTGATGCACGTAGAATCAGACCTTTGAACCCTTACGACAGCCAAGCCAACTTCTTGGGGAGTTAGTTGAGCTAGGAAAGGTTGGGTCCGTCCATGTAGGGCTCCTAAATGTGATGATTTACCCGGATGAGTCTTTATCGGAGTGAAAAAGGGGAAATCTTAAGTTTGGAGGGTCTAGGGGTAAAATGGCCTTTTTCAAGGCTAAGGGTGGTATCGTAATTACTCCAAATATATAATTAATTATTTAATTAATAAGGTTGAGGGGTAATTTGGGGAGAGAGGGCCAAAAATCTGCTCTTAGAGTGAAGTCTTGCTCCACCCAGGTTTGAGCCTAGGTGGAAGCAATATATTAAATTTGTTTTAATTTAAGTTGGTAAATTAATGTAACTAATTAATATTTATTATTTATTAGATAATTTAAAATAAAAGGTAAATCAGATTTTAATCATTTAATAAAAACGTTATTTGACTAAGTCCTAAACTAGACTTGTAAGCCTAATAAAACTCTCACTCTCTCACGTCGATCTCCTCAACATTCATGATCATTCTCTCTTCCCATTCACGTTTCTCTATGCCAAATAACATTCAAGAACAAAAAATTTATTAAGGTTCTTCACACTTGAAGAACTCACACGAAAATATAAGAAAAACAAATGTTAATCAATAACGTAGGCAAAGAGAATGTTTTCCGTCGAGTGGGGTGTTGAACTTTCGGTGTTGGACGTGTGTTTGGAGAAGTTTTTGGGAAGCAAGTCGAGGTTTGAACGCCAAAAAAGTATGGGTTCTTTTCTCTCTTGGTTCCTTTCCCAAGAGACCCCTAAGGTTCAGTATATTCTATCCGAAAACTAGGGTTGTTCCCCGTTGCATGTCCCTGTCACTAGCCCCTAATGATTCGTAGGTTGGATATGTTTGCTGGTATATATTAGGAGTGTGTTGTTTTTTCGTGATGAATATGTTCATGTATGTGTGTTTGAAATCGTATGAATGATCACCTATGTGATCCGAAACTATGTATACGTGTGTGCAATGTGAACCATGATTATGTGCCTCGGGTTTAAGGCTCTAAAATGTGATGTTAGTTCTTTGTATTTCATGAACACGTGTTTATGTAAATCGTGATGTTCATAAGTGATGTAAAGATTCTGATTTAAGTGCAATTCTTTATCGAATGAAATCTTGAAAATGCACCTAAAGAACTCACTAAAAACTACTTAAAACATCTAAACATTTAATGTTGAAGAAGTGAGATAGGCTGCAAAAATTTCCAGCATCTTGTCAATGAGTTTCGGCCAAACTAAGGGTATTTTCATGCTATGAAAAAATGAATTAAAATATGTGAGATCATTGGGGTTTGAACCCATGACCTCCCTATGTTAAAAATCAATGAAATAATATGAGAAAAAAGGGAATGTGGCATGTGGGATTCGAACCCATGACCTTTTCTGGAAAATGAATTATGAAAAGAAGATATAAGAGGAGTTGGATTCGAACCCACCACCTCTTAGTCAACTTAAGAAAATTAAAATAAAAATAAAGGGTGAGGCCTGTGGGAATCGAACCCATGACCTATAGGCAGAACCAAGGGATATTAAAAAGAAGAATTAAAGTGGGGTTGTGGGGGTTCAAACCCACACCCCCCGCCCAAAGAAGGGAAATTAAACGAATTGGAAACTAAAAGTAAATGATGTTGTGGGGGTTCGATCCCACATCCTCTCAGTCCCATTGAGTGAAAAATGAAGAGAAAAATTTAGGGAAAAATAAAATGAAGTGGTTGGGGCTCGATCTTGGGTCCCCAAGCCGCATGGATCAAATCAAAATGAATAATAAGTGTTGTCCAAGGGATTCGAAACCGGGTTTCCTTGTCAAAATCCCGTATTGATACTAAGTCATACGTGAATTAAATACTCAAGAATAATGTTTCATGCTTAGATCGAAATCGAAATCTTGGCATAATACAAGATCCATAAGTCTTGTACCACATAATCTTAGGAAGTATGAATCACTTCAACAAACTATATATGAAGCGTCATGGCTTGTATGTATAGACTCATAAGTCTAGCATACGTTTAAAAATAAGTGAACTAAGATGTATGAACAATGAAATGATGAAATGAACAATGAAATGATGAAACGAACGATGAAATGATAAAATGAACAATGAAATGACGAAACCCTAAAAGGGTTAAGTAAGAGTGTAAAACAAACTAAATGACCAAGTGCATTGGCATATGATGAATTGAACATTCACGTAAAAAGGGATGAGCATAATGAAGATCAAATGTGCTAATGTTAATGAATGTGGTGACAACATCATATGAGGCTAATGTAAAAGATGATAGCAATCTCAAATGAGCCTAAGTAAATGTTACCAAAACGTACTCACCTATGAGAGTGTAAAGTTGATGAAGAAACCAGTCTCTATGAACACAATAATGAAAGTATTGATATCAACATATACATAATACTAATGATTATATGAGAAATCATCTATTGAGCTATTATGTCCTCATATTAGAAGCCAGCTTCCATGATGTATGAGTTGAATGTGATGGAACTTTATACTGAGCACTGATAGACTAGCTATGAGCAGTGATGCCTTCTTTCGGGAAGGCGGAGGTTCACGTAACTCTCATAGGATGAGATTGTCCGGCATGTCGGGTATGGGTCTCCTTATATCTCCCAGTCTTTGAACCTATACTGCCAATATAGGGATCTGGTGGGGTTCAATTCCTATGTATGCTAGCATGTTTTGGGTCACTTTGGCCGGTGATTCCACCTCTTTTGGGTGTAGAGGAGACACTGGATTTCGTGATGCTCACATGATCTACATCGATTAAAGTTAAAGTTTCCAGTGAATGAATGAGGTCATCCACAAATGATGCACATAATGAAATGAATGATACAAAAGGTCTCAGGATATGATGATCAAGTGTAACGACCCATTTTATCGTTTTGAGAGTTAAAGCCTTGTGTTTCATAAAATATTTTTCGTTAGATTCTAAATGGGTATTGCGAACTATTTCATTATTATAATTATGAAATTAGTGGGGTAGTTTTAATAATTTATTTAGTTAGTGGTTAGAGAAAATAATATTAAAACTAATAGTGGAGCACTTTTACTATTTTTAATATCAAGAAAATATAATAATTAGGGTACGAGAAAAATCAGTTGAAGAAAGAAAGAGAAAGTAGGCGCTCGGAATCACAAAACAGAGGAGATATGAAAAACCGATAAGCTGTGCCTCTACATTCTTGATTTTCCGGTGATGAAACAGCTTGAGTATCAGCACCATCTGGGCCTTAACACAATGTTTTCATGACCATGGCGATGCTGCTATCTACACCTCCACTAATCCCTCTTCCAACACTTGCCCTTAAACTCAAAACTTCACTTATTACTCCAATTTCCTCAACTCGTCTTCTCTGTAAATTCAATGATTTTGATATGACATCACAGCTGGAAATTCTAAAGCCTGAACGGAAGAAGCCAGACAAGGGTGTCAATGGGATTTTCTGGATTCTACTTCTTAACCTGGGAATATATGTAGCAGATCATGTTTTCCAGGTTTAGAAATTGCTTCCCCCCCTCTTTATTGCAGCTTTCGTTGAATATATTTAATTCGATGGTGTTAAAAAAAAGCTTACACAACGAATATTTATGATTCATTTTATTGAGTTACTAGTGAACATGCACCCAGCCCTGGTAAGTTGGACCATGGCTGGTGAGTTCCATTGAAGATGATGGGTGGCATGATGAGAGATCAGCAATTGAACACGTATAATGGCACTCGGCCATCTGAAGGGCGTCATCCACCTAGATTCTGTGAAGATAATGTTACTCTTGTTTGCTGGAATAAAGGGATCTAACAGAAAAAATGATTATATCAGATTCGGGTAGTAAGAGCATTATACTTATACCACAATCGGCCTACTTGGTACCAGTTTGTGACTGCAACATTCTGTCATTTTAACTGGAACCACCTATCTAGCAATCTTTTCTTTCTGTATATTTTTCCTTCCAAGAAAACTCGTTGAAGAGGAGAAAGGAAACTTTAAATTGTGGCTTTCTTATATATTAACTGGGGCTGGAGCTAACCTTGTCTCATGGTTGATTCTTCCGAGAAATGTTGTTTCTGTTGGTGCATCTGCTGTATTGTTTGGACTCTTTGCTATTAGTGTACTTGTGAAGATGTCTTGGGATTGGAGAAAGATTCTTGAAGAACTTATATTGGGACAGTTTGTTATAGAAAGGATTGGAAAGGTTCGGAGACAATAAGGAAAGGAAAGACATTGGAGAAGTAGTTACTTGACTTCAATTCTTCGGTGGAGGTAGGTTATGGTTTATGCTATTTGATAGTAAACTCTTAAAAGTGATTGATATGCATTGAATGATATTTTGAAGTTCTCTATGTACTTGACCGTGTGATTGTATGATTTGGTTGTGTGGTTTGTGATTGGTCTAAAATCTTGAGACCGTAGGGTTTATATTCTCTAACTCTCTCCATCGAAGTGATTCCTTTAATATAAAGAAGGCTTGATGAAAATTATATAACAATGAATTGAAAGCGGTGATCATAAATGATAAATAAATAGTATAATTGGATCGGAGTATCACGTTCCGACACGGTATTCTTGGATCGGAGTGTCACATTCTGACACAGTATTCTTGGATCGGAGTGTCACGTTCTGACACGGTATTCTTGGATTGGAGTGTCACGTTACGACACGATAATATTAAAGGAAAAACATGTTGAATTAATGGAAGATACTCAATCTCAAATAACTCAACTCCCAAAATGGTTTGATTTGGAAGCATGAGTCCTCATGTGTGATCTTGATATCATTAAATTATTACGAGCTTACTTTAATCTTGTTGATACTTGTTCATGTTGTTTATTGTTTATCACCTGTTAAGGTCTATAGTTGAGTTCATACTATTATTTATTGTATATTAGTTACTATTTTGGGTTGACCAATGATACTTACTCAGTACATGTTGTCTCGTACTGAGCCCTACTTGTTTTCTTCTTTGTTTTCCTATTATGAAATGCAGCGAATGTTCCTATGACTTCTGATTTTCCTCAGCTCTAGTCAACCTCCCGCATATCAAGTTCCAGGGTGAGCTATCTATTAAAGCTCGTGTTGGATTCTCTCGGTCATGACATGATGTCCTATACTTTCGGACACATTCCATTTTATTCTTTCTTTTAATGTATTCAATATTCTTAGACTTAGTATTGAAGATTAGATGTCCTTGATGTGATGACTATCAGATTTTGGGATGATAAATATTAAACTTTAGAAACTTATTTAAATTGGTTTCTTAGTATCTTTTGGAGCTTCCGCATTATTTATATTATTTATAGTTGAACTATTGATATATGTTAGGCTTAGATTTGTTGGTTTGCTCACCTAGGAGGTTAAGGGTGGGTGCCACTCACGACTCGTTTTGGGTCGTGACATCAAGAGGTGAGCTAAACTTAAGTAATGACACTAGGTTATTCTTGATCATTGCACAGCGAACCTGATGAAAGTCTTAAACTACATCCTAGGTATAGCTGGTGTTTACACTAGCATATGAAAGAAATGAAATGAAGCACGTATGAATGAATGAAGCAGATTCTGTGTTTGCTAAAAAAGGCTCCCCTTAGTTGAGGTCCCATATGTTGAGCCATCATTTTGGGAAGTCTTGATGTCAAGTCCGTGATTCTAAGGTCTCATGGCATATTAACGAATAATATGAAAAATTTGTTATGTGCCATATGCAATATGTTATGTGCTTTGTGCAAGATGTTATATGATGTGAGCAATACGATAAGTATGATAATGCATGTTGCTCTCATGGCATGGCTTTCCTAATCAAAATTTGGAAAGCTCACTCACTTTCCTAATCCAAATTTGGAAAACTCACTAACTTTCCTAATCCCAATTTGTCAAGTCCATTGACTTGACTTTCCGTAATCATGTTGTTAGGAGAGAGCTATTCTTACTCATGCATATCTTTGGTGTGTGATTTCATATATCCATACTTAGTACAAGTGTGTACTAATCCCATACAACTCTATATTTCTAGGTGCAGGCACAGGTGGACGCTAGAGCTTACATGTTGACGTTGCATCTATCCGGACGTGGAGCTTTCATCTGGACTTGGTAGATACTCATGCTTTCAGGATGTATACCGTTATTATCTATCTTAGATGTAGGCCTTAGCTAGCGGAGAATATTCCACTAGTATTTCTTTCCACTTTCATTTCAGACTTTGTATTGGTGCCGTTTTTTCAAGAATACGTTTAATGCAATTGTGATCTATTTTTGTTTTCATTTTATTATATCTATATTAGATTGTTGATTTGTGAACGCCTATGATGTTAAGTTTAAAATGTTTAACATGAAATAAGAAATCAAAAAGTTTAATTTTTTCCCTAAAATTAACCTAGATGAAGTAAGAATGATGTATGTAGGCTTGTCTGCGACCTCTGAGAGGTCAACGACGCCGATATCGTCTAAGGTCTAGATTCCGATCTTGACAGTAAAATTATATAAAACATTCAAAGAAAAAAAGAGGGAAAATGGGAATTAGAAGATATCGTCAAAACTCAGTCAGAATTAAACATTGAAGAACAAGCAAACTTGTTGATTGTGAGGATTTGATGAGCGAAGAGTCCGTAATTTTATGGATCCTACTAGGAGATGGAGTTTATTTAGGAGTAATAGAATTGATTTGGGGATAAAGAATTTAAATTCGGGATAATGAAAGAATGCTGGCAAAAGTGAAAATAGGGAAGAGAAAGTGTGAAAAAGTAAATTTTATGTGTGTGAATTACATTTTGCTATTTATTAATTAAATATACCTATAAAATATAAATAAATCATAGTGTAGCCATATTATTTTATTATTGATATTTAGTTTGACATTTTCGGTAGTATTTTAATTTTAAATTACTCAACATAAATGGTTTTGAACATTGTAAGGTGTTTAAATTTCACTTGTTTAATTACCATTTTTTAGAAGACCGTGAAAAAGTTAGAGGTTTTGTAGAGGTATGAAATTTTTATACATATTCATAATATATTTTTATCGATAAAGTTATTGTGTACTAAAATATTTTAAAGAACTAATAAAATAATTAAACTTAGCGAAAATTGAGTTGAGTTTGGTCTTGACTCATTATCTGCCACGTTTTGGCTCAATTCATATCGATCCAACCAAATTCAGTTAGGATTAGATATTGACCCGTTTGTTGTCATGACCCATTATAATTGACCTAAAATTGATCCAATTTGCTCAAGTACCGTCCCTAACAATGGCTATGATTAAAATAGAAGAATAATCAATGAAACAAATGCACTTATACAAGAAAAACTAATTATAAAACTACCAAATAGTAATCCTTTTTGGATGAGTCGTGATTTAATAAAACAAATGAATATTAGCCTAGAAGTATCTAATGTTACAACCAAATTGTAGATAGCTATGTGTATTTACCATTTTTCTATGAAATTAAAAGATTAGATATAAATAGTAATTAGTTTTAGAATTCACTACTAACATTACTAATATGATAACTACATATAATAAACTAGTTGTACCGTATATGTTTTATTTTATTTTAATAATTAAATAGATTCACCTTTCATTAGATTACATGTTGTGCAACAAAAACAATAACATTTTCCGTAGAATCCTATAAATTGGTCCTTTTATGTTCATTAGGGTTACTACCTCCACTCGATTCAATCACAAAAGTTACAGTAGCGTAAGATAGGGTAAAGGGACATTGATTTTGTTTTCTTCCTCAAATACGCTCGTTCAAAATCCTGGTATGTATATATACTAATTTCTATATTAGCATAAAGTTTTATGAGTTTACATGTTGTATCAGAGCTTGAAACTTGAACTAATGATTTCACTATTGAACAAACTTTATCTTGTTATGAGAGACAAACTCAAATTCATATGTATGGGTGCATATACATGTATATCTATATCTGACCAAAAAAAATAATTAACAACGCACTCTTAATGAGTACTCTTAAAAAGTATAGAGCTATCATTGTGCTAGAGAAGACACCCACTTAGGGTTTGAATCTAGCTAAAGCCCTTATTTATTTTTAAGTTTACTGGTGCACCTGGAGTCTTTAATTCTAAAGTTCATTTTTTATTTGTTATAGACACAAATTTTAATTTTCTATAATGACATAAGATTTTAGACAACCGCTAGAAAGATTGAAGAAAGAAAAATGTGTCAGAATGAGCATTTAATAATCTACAACTTTGATAGATTTAATACATTATTTTAGGAATCTAACTAAAACAAACAAAATGATTCTTATTTAGTCTTATAACCCACAAATTCCAAAAAGAAATAGTAAGGGGAAAATATAGTCAAGTTTTTTAAGTATTAAATCTTTTTTAGGTGGTTTAAAGAGTGTTGAAAGCAAATGACAAATAAAAAATAAGAAGGAAAAAAATTAATCAATTTTCAACATATGTCATTTCTTAATTGAACATTTTAACATTAGTTAGTGTACAAATCTCACGAAATCATGGAGAAATCAAGGATGTATCAATGATTATAATGTTGAGTTACAAGATCCTTACATAGGAGAAGAGTCGTATTCTAGTTATACTAGGAGTCCTACTACAATACAAATGATTACATGAGTAGTAACTTATTACAAGTCAAATATCTTATCCTAGTCAACTCTTATAATGTTCAGTAGCTTAATTGTATATAACTTAGGATTTAGTAGTCTAATTCTAGTATGAATCAAACTATAAGTCGTCAACCTACTTAGATGGAGTTGTTCCTTCGACGTGTTCCATCACTCTTCAAGCTTCCTTCAACACTTCCCTTCAAGCTAGAGAGTTGAGGAATTGTATCTCCTAGCTTGCTGCAAAAACCAGTGAAAACATTTTTTAATAAGGCTTTGGTATGAATATCATCTAGTTGATCCTTAGACTTCAGAAATTGAGTAAGAAATTGTCCCCTGGACCTTTTCTCACGAACAAAATGATAGTCCAGTTCAACATGTTTGGTTCTAGCATCCATAACTGGATTAATTGTCATGTACAACACACTCATATTATCACAATAAAATGTAAGAACAGATCGAAGAGACACCACAATGTCATGAAGAAGATACAAAATCCAAGTTATTTCTATCGCAGTGGAGGCTAGTGCTCTATACTCAGCTTCAGCGCTCGATCAAGCTACTGTGGTCTCTTTCTTGGAGGTCTAAAAAATATAATTTGCATCTAGGTAGATACTATAACTTGTATTTGATCCCCTAGCTGTGATACAACCTCGCGATCAACATTTGAATATCCATACAACCAACATGGTGATTTTGAAATAATTCTAAGTGCAAAGTGTAGAGTTCCTTTGATGTACCTAAGTATCATTTTTACCCCTTAAAGATGTTCAATTTTTGGGATTTGCATAAAGTGGCTTGCTAAATTCACAGCATGAGTGATATCAGGTCTTGTGAGGGTCAAATTTGAAGACTCCCTACTATCATTTTGTAAAATGATGCATATACAAGATTTCCCACAACTTCAGCAAACCATGTTTTCTAGCCAAAGGAGTGGATACATCCTTTGCAAAAGTCATCTCTGTCTTGGCCAACAACTCAGTGACATACTTGCTTTGATTTAAGTGAATTCCACCTACGAAATAGTTTACCTCAAATCCTAGGAAGAAGTGTAATGGGCCAAGATCTTTCATATCAAACTTCATTCCAAGTTGTAGAACCAACCCTAAGACATGAAATGAATTATTTCCTATGACAATAATATCATCCACATATAACAAGAGAAATATTTTGCCTTTGTGAGTTTTCAAAGTAAATAGGGAAGGTTCAGTCTCACTACAAATGAAACCAAAGTGTAAGATATGCATGTTAAACCTATCAAACCAGGCTTTTGGGGCTTGTTTAAGACCATACATTGCCTTTTTAACTAGACATATATGCTTAGTATTTAGGGATCAATAAAACCAGGAGGTTGACTCATGTACACCTCCTCTTGTAAAAAGCCTTGGAGAAACACATTTTGACTTCTAGTTGTTTAATTTTCCTCTTTGAACTGATAACAATTGATAGAACCACACTAATAATTGTAGCTTTAACCAGAAGACTAAATATTTCTTCAAAATCCATCCCTTCAAGATGCAAGAATCCCATTGCCACAAGTCAGACCTTAAATCTATCTATTGTCCCATCAGCTTTTAATTTTGTCTTAAACACCCATTTTGATCCAACCAAGTTCATACCAGGAGATTTAGGCACAAAAATCTGTGTCTTGTTAATATGTAAAACATCAATTTCTTCTTGCATTGATGCAAGCCAATAAGGTGATTTTAGTTATTCCTTAGTAGTATTTGGTTCTCACAATTTCATTGCTGCTGCAAGCAACAAGTAACAGGTGTCGTTCCTTCGCCATGTTCCTGGTTCAAGAAGTACCTCAACTATTACATCAACCAAGATAGTGGACTAGAGTGTAGCATTGTCAAGTTGTTTGTAAACTAATAAATCAACTAAAATGTTTGCTTGATGATGATCATTGGTTGGACCTGTAAGAGCAACTTGTTCTTCACTGCTACTGGCAGATTCAAAATTTGTAGCTGGAGTTTCGATGCTAAAGTATGGATCATCAACTTCAACCTGTTCCTCAACATCTGATACTTCCCCTGAGAGGTCAATAATACTCTCATCATCAATGGGTATATGAGGTGTACCAGCATTATCACCAGTAATGCGTAGGCTAGCAACATGTATTTCCATTGAATCACAATTATCATGTGTCTGTAGTTTACAGAAAGATTAACAAAAGTAGCAAGGTAAGGTGAGACATCAATTTTAGTCTGAGATTGCTTTGAAGAAACATAGGGTAATGTGTTTTAATCAAGCACAACATGTCTGGATATGTAAACCCTTCTTGTAGAGGGATGATAGCATCTATAACTTTTGTGTAAGTTGTTGTACCCTATGAAAATTCAAGGATAGGTCTTTGGACTGATTTTATTGTTACCCTTAATATATGAAAACATCTACACCCAAATACTTTTAGGCTATTGTATCCAGGTTATTCCCCATGAAACTTAATAAATGGAGTCACCATCTTTAGGATTGATTAAGGCAATCTATTGATGAGAACTATTGCAGTGACAAAAGCTTCAACCCATAAGAAACAGAGGTAGGTTAGCATGAAGTTGTAGAGTTATGTCGGTCTTCACAATATTCCTATCTTTCTCTGTGCAATTTCATATTGTCTAGGTGTATTAGATAATGAAATATATCTCACAATGTCATGATCTTTCAAATGCTTAACGAAGTCTATTTGGATAAATTCACCACCTTCATCACACTGAAAAATCTTACTCTCTTAGCAAATTATTTTCCCACCATTTTATGAAATATGTTCAGACTTCTTTTTCAATGGATAAATCCATGTATATCTTATGTGATCATCATAAAAAATACATAATATTTCATATGATGGAAAGATTCGACAGGATCTGGTCCCCATAAGTCAGGATGAATTTTCAATAAGGATCTCTCAAACCAAAAGGAAGTTGACATCTCTTTCTCAACTGACAACTAGAACAAACAGTAGGAATTTTATTCTAACTACTAACGTTGATGCAGTTGAGCAGCCTACAATCAGGTACATGTTTTTTCTATCAAGGTGCCTGAAATCCAACTCCTTAGTAACACATCCTTCTCCTTGCATTCATCAACAATGTTTTTGTCTTCAACACTCTTCTCGTCTATTACAATTTTCTCAGTATTCTTCCAAGTGGAATAGGTCACTTAACGTTGTTCTGTGATGAATTCGGTTAATCTCATCACTTGAATCAACTGAGTCATTTGTGTCCTTCATAAAAGATAGTTCATTACCTTAAGTTTAATGGAGTAGGACGAAATAAAATGATGAAGTGAAGAGGTCGAAAGAATGTTCGTAGAAGGGGTCATTGTGGTTTGATAAACTTGGTTGTTTTTTTTATTATGATCTAATATGTTAAAAAGCGGAAAAGCTTTATTGCTCTGATACAATGTCGAAATCTCATGAAAGTATGTACAAATCAAGGATGTATTGATTATTATAATGTTGAGTTACAATCTCCTTATATCGGAGAAGAGTCTTATTCTAGTTGTTCTAGGGGTCCTTGTACAATACAAATAATTACATGAGTAGTATTGTATTACAAATCAAATACATTATCCTAGTTGACTCCTATAATATTAAATAGCTTAGTCGTACGTAATATAAGATTTAGAAGTCTAATCCTAGTATGGCTCTAACTTTAACTCATCACTCTGCTACGATAGATCTGTTCCTTTGAAGTGTTCTATCATTTGTCAAGCTTGCTTCAACAGTTAGTACACATAATTGATAAATAAACTCAGTGAAGGCTCAAGCTAGATAGTGTCTTAAAAATAAAAATATGTTGGAGGCCGAAATTTTAATTATATTTTATTTTTATGTGAGATTCAAATTATTTATTTCTTTTTAATAATTTTTTTTATTTTTATGATCTTAAACTAAAGATATATTTATACCGAAATATATTTTTAATCTTGTGGACTTAAACTTATCATGTGGAAGTTAAATATAAAATTGATCCATATGAAAGAGTTCCATACAAATTAAAACATTCTTTGTTTTTGCGACAAAAAGCTTAAGATAATTTTATTATTACTAAAGTTAGACCTTTCAATTTTGGGGACCTAAGGCATATGCCTCATCTTTAAAGGGATTGAGTCACCCTCTGAAGAAACCCTAATTAAAACAACAATAACAACATGAATAAAAAAAATTTCATAAAAAAGAACTATAGTATACTCCAATGATGGGTGTATCTAAATTCACGATGTAATGATAGAAACAAAATTAAGTTATTTCAAACTTGTTTCCTCTTAAGATTGTAATTTTTACAAAAAAATACATTATTAAGAAAAAAGTAAAATATTTGTGTAATTCTAATTATGTTGTCTTGAGAAAACATAGGTTAAAGGTAAAATATGGATTTATGGCTTAGTCATGAATAATGAATATCACCTTGTTTAATTATTAATTTTTTTAATTTATAGGAATATGATTTATCATTCAAGTCTTGATAGTTTTAGGTTTAATTATGGTTTGGATATGATTATTTGAATTAAAAAATAATACCATTTTCATGATTTTGATGTTCTTATTAATAGCTTATACATAAATTAAAATTTCATGATGTATTTTTTTATTTTGTTACACCAAAATATTGAAATCAAGTGTGTAGTTCACTAAATTAATATTTTCTCCTTCTTGTAGAACAAATGTTTGGGGTAATATATCCCAAAGAGGTTAATTTTAATACTAGTAATAGTTGTACCAGAGTTAAACTTACGGTCAAACATTGTACTAAAATTTAATAAAAACACTATTTTTATATATAATACCAAATGACACCTTTAGTGCTGAAGGAAGTGTTAAGTTTTATTTATTCCTATAGTGTTTTGATATAAGCACTCAATACAATAAAATTCAAGTACAATAATTATAACATCACTAATTTAAACTTCTATGTTCTCTTCAAATTCTATACAAAAATACGATATATATGTTTGATTTAACCTAAGCCAAACAAATTTACATCAAGAGTTGCAGATTAAAGAAATCAATGCAAATGTCAACTACAAATAATTTCTTTTGCATATTTTAATCATGGAAAAAGGTTACATATGCCTCCTATTATGCACCTTTTCTTTTAATCTTAGATTTTTGACATGTTTGTTTGTTGTTCGTGTAGCGTGTACTTTGACCTTACCTATCGTACTTTTGTTTACTTTCTACAGATTGTCATGCCTCCAGATGAACAAGGACTTAGTTTACCTTCTCCTGATCGACTTAGCAACATTAACATTTATTTAATCGATGACATTCTAAGTAGGTTGTCTTTTCGAGATGTTGTTAGAGTTAGTACACTTTCGAAGGACTGGCAATATATATGCTGGAGAATTCCACATGTGAAGTTTGATCAAACAGTGTGGAAAACACCAGAGGACTTGATGTCCCCTACCATTGGATTTATTCCAATTCTTGAGAGTTTTCTCAGGTTTCATAGAGGAATAATATTGAAGGTCACCCTCATTATTACTAGTCTAATAGTGTGTCCTGATGTTGATCGTTTGATTTTTTCCCTCGACACTGATCATCTTCAACATTTTGTCCTTAAACTTTCATTTACTTATCCTCCATATAGGTTGCCTAACTTCTTTTTTAATTGTTCAGCATTGAGGCATTTGTATCTCAAGGAATGTGAAATACAACTTCCATGTTTCTTTAAGGGATTTAAAAAGTTGATTAGGCTAATATTGAAATCTGTCACGTTATCTTCTAATACGTTTGAAAGTTTGATCTCTAATTGCCTATTGCTTGAGGATTTGGTGCTAAAAGACATAGACAATCTGTAC
The DNA here is from genome assembly GCF_036512215.1 of Solanum lycopersicum. Lineage (NCBI taxonomy): Eukaryota > Viridiplantae > Streptophyta > Magnoliopsida > Solanales > Solanaceae > Solanum > Solanum lycopersicum. Next base: position 5,117,200 of record NC_090809.1, read on the forward strand.
CCCAAGAGTATTAATGCTCCGAAGCTAGGGTCATTTGTCTTTCGTGGCGATATACAATTGATAAATCTTGAAAATGTCCTTGTTCTTTCCAATGTTCTGTATACGCCTAGAGAATTAGTTCTACAGGACGAAGATGATTTTGTCAATATTTTTTCGTCTATTCCTGCTCTCGAGTGTATCAGCTGGGATTTTTTTGAGGTATGTTACATCATTTTACTTAATGGTAATGCAATTTCATGTGTACTTTTTTTAGACTTTGATCATCCTGATTTTTGTCATTTTATTCATAGGTCAATAATGGATCAACTGAAGTTATACCAACAAGGCTTCCATCAGCTCTTAACTGTCTGAAACGCCTATTCATGTCATGGATTACTCTTGGAGAGTTTTTTGAGCTTTCGTTTGCTCTTTGCATAATACGAAGCTCTCCAAATTTGGAAGAAATTGAAATCAAGGTTGTCACTAATGTTTATTTTTCTCTCTATATCTTCCATGTTTTTATATTCCTATGTAATGACTTGATGGTTTTTTTTCTTGATTTTTCTTAGGAATGTATCCTTAGTGATGGAGATTATTTCGAATCTATGCCCCAGGAGGTTGTTGATGAGACTCCTGCAAGCTTTTCGGATATCACATTTAATCATCTGAGGACAGTTATGTTTTATGATGTACTATTAGAAGAGGTTGAAATGCAGCTTATCAAAGTTTTATTGGAAAAGTCTCCAGCACTGGTGAAAATTGTAATCAAGCCTCGTCAAATGTAAACTAACAAATCTCTCAACGTACTCGCGGAGATAACAAAGTTTCAACTGGCATCATCTAAAGTAGAAGTTGTTTGTCTTGTTGATTAGTATCGTTATCAGAGTCCTTCTTAATCTTTGGGATAAATATTTTGGAAGTACAAACAGAAACGAGACGTTTGGTTAATGGAGTAGCATGGCAGTGTTTTGCCTTTTCTTGAAGGTACTATAAAGATTTTATCTGCTTGGAAACATAGAACTGTGAACCTGGATGAATGTTTTGAATACTCTGTTTGGGAACAGAGATGGTTTTTCATTTCATTCTTGTTATTGATTTAAGACTTTTTGTTGTTTATTTTGAAGTTATGCTGTGTGTTAGCAGAATTAACAAAGATTTTGCATGACAATCTTGTTATTGATACATCTATGAAATAAGACATGTCTTTGGAAGTTGGAACTGTCACGAAATGATTTAGATAGAACATGAAAAACACACGATGATTTACATATAAAACTCGCAAAAGGAAAAAAAATTGTCATGATTATCTTTTCCTTAATTTTTTTCTTGTACTGTATATATTCTCTCTATTTTAATATATATGATGCATCTTAAATAAGATATATTACATACTTTAACATGTAAGATGACCGTATGATATACAAAATATTTAAACAAGAAAATGTATATTACTTGGGAGTTAACATCTATACTCTTAGAATCATTAAGAAAATAAAAAAAAGACGTTTTAATTGTTAAATACGAAATCAAATTTGCTCTTTATTTCAAATGAGGGGGCACAAAGGTCGATTTGATTTACATTTTAATTAGAAAAAACCTAAACTAACTATTTTATTTAATTAGTTCTTAAAACTAAATCCAACCACATAAAGTTAGATTTTTTTAGTTTCCACTTTAGTCTACTCTTTTGATTTATTTTATAATTTTTTATAATTACACGGTGATTGAAAAAGAGATCAAATATATTTTCAATTTTTTTGAAAAATAAAAAATTCACATGAATAGAAAATACTTTCAACATTCATTACAAAATAAATTGTTAACTTCTAAATCAAAACTATAATAGTAAAATTGTAACTTTCATCCTCATACAAAATAAAATATTCTCAAAAGCTTGTCCCTTCATTTTATTCCAACACCTCCATTTGAGAAGACAAAGAGAGCACAGTGCTTCACATTCATCCTCTCTGAGGTTCTTCTTCTTCTCTGTTTCTTGAACTTATTGTTTTCTTCATTGTTAACACAAACTCTCTTCGTTTATGGTTCTTGTTCTATAGAATATTGATATCAAGATTGCATTTTTATTGTTTGAGTATGCTTTAATATGATGAAATTGAAGTGGGGTTTTGTTAAAAGTTGATGGAGTTAATGTTTGTCAAGGACATGGTGTGTTGGTAGGTGTAGATCTATCTTGGATGTGTTTCAGTAGTGGCGAAATTAGGATTTTCACTAGGTTGAAATGGGAATAATATGTTTTTAAGTTTTGGATAACTAAAGCAGCACTTATTTTGCTTAGATTTGATATACTTGAGCTTTTGGTCTTTCGGAAACTATCTCTTTATCAGTTCACAAGTAAACTATGTAGTGTGTACTCTAACCAGACAATTTCGAGATTCCTGACATATTGTGGTCTTGTTCAATTTATGCATATTCTTGTTGTAGTAGTCATTTGATATTATGGTTCCAAATGGGAAAAAACAACTTTTACCTCCGCGATGTACTTAGCAATCTTCCTGATAGTGTAATTGATGACATTCTAACGAGGTTGCCTTTACGAAATGTTGTGAGGACAAGCATCTTATCAAGGAAATGGAGATATAATTGGCATAGACTTCCGCAGCTGAAATTTGATCAAACACTTTAGAAAACAACAGAGGACTTGATATCACTTGATATATTTCCTCTCTAGGAATGGCATTCAACATCTTGTCCTTAAAACTCCATTTAGGAGTAAGCCATAAGAATTGCCTTCTGCATTTTTTACATGGTCACAATTGAGGCATCTGTTTCTCAAGGACTGTCTAATACGTCCTCATCCGGTCTTTGAGGAATTTGATTGGTTAATTAGCTTTGAACTAATTGAAGTCAATATTTCTTCTGAATTACTTTTAAGTGTAATCTCATATTTCCTATTGCTTGAGTATTTGGTGTTGCAACATGATGCAATCACAAAATCACATTGAAATTAGTGCTCTCAAGCTGAGGTCAATTATCTTCATTGGCAATATAAAGTTTTTACATTTAAAGAATGTCCCTCTTCTTTTCAAGTTTCATATGAGCCTACAGAATTTTTGGTAGAGGTAGAACATGATGTTGACAAGATTTTTGAGTCTATTCCTGCTCTCGAGAATCTCTGCTGGAATTACAAGTATGTTCAGGTAATATAGCTTCATAACTTGCATTTTCATAACTTTGAGTCATCCTGATTTTCGACATTTTTTTCCTAGGACGTGTATATTGGACCGGCTCCCTTATGCTCTTTTCTATATTAAATGCCTTCACATATCTTTCATTAATCTAGGAGTATTCTTTGATCTTTAATTTTCTCTTTGCTTTATATGAAGATCTCCAAATTTAGAAGAAATTGAAATCGAGGTTGTTAATGATGATTACTTTTCTCTCTCTTTTTCGTATGCATTGAATTTCTTATGATCTTCAATTTTAATTCAAGGCTAATTGTTTTTCTTAATCTTTCTTAGAACTATTTTGAAGATGCGCGCCGGGAGGCTGTTGATGATATTCCTGAAAGTTTCTCGGATATGACATTTAATCACCTGAGGACAGTAAAGATTTATGATGTAACAGGAGTAGCAGCTGAAATGCAGCTAATCAAGGTTTTATTAGAAAAGTCTCCAACATTGGTTAGAATGATAACCAAGCCCTTGAAACGGAAGATAAAGAATCTTTTAAAGTACTCGCTGAGGTAACAGAATTTCAACGTTCACCATCTAAAGCAGAAGTTGTGTATAGTGTAGATTAGAATCCATATTACGATCCTGTTTGATCTAACTAGTCTTTAATCAGATCATAATCTTTTTCTAAAATGTTTGAAATCGTAAAAAGAATGTTGATACAACAGTAAGGCTGTTATTTTGCATTTGCCACCGTGAAGACCATCAGTCTGTGAACATAAGTGAATCTGGATGTATGTTTTTGATTAATTTGTTTCAATGTCTGTTCTTTGAATGATCTATGGGATGGCGCATTGGTTGGTTATTGATCTTTTTAATATATTCATTGTGGTCCTCATGGTCATTGTGCATTCTTCTTTATTTGATGTGAACATGACATGAGTTGAGCATAAATGGAATAGTGAGGATTCATATAATCGATTTCAACTACTTGTTTTATGAGAGTCGACGACGTTGTTGACACATTGTTCTGAATAGTGATAAAGAATGAAATTCGATCAAATCCTTTGATCTCAATGGTTAATAAACAAAACCCCTTTTGAATGGAAAAGATAATCCCTTTGAACAACATTTTTCAATGAGAATTATGGTACAATATACATTATAAGATGAAATTGAATTTCAACAATATTATTCTTACAAGTTCAATGTTACAATTCCACACCCCAGAAAAAATATCACTAAAAACAGGAAAAGGGAAAAAAACGGGGGTGGGGGTGGGGGTGGGGTCAGTTGTTCATAAATCAGTCTTTATCCAATATAGTCAAAACATATCCCATTCCTTTATGCAGCTTCCATATAATCATATATATACAAGGTCAATCAAACCCTAGCGCAGACAAAAAGTCTGGTATATAAATGGAGAAGAGTAAAGGGGCGGGTCTATCATCCACTGAGTTATGAACCGTGCACTATTGACCCTCGAGGACTTCTTGGTTATCAAAAAAACAAAAAAAAACTCAATAACATACAACAATATTACTTGAGAATTCTATCTTAGATGCCCTTTTTTTTGTTTCATCTAATTGACTATCTTTTATAATCTAAAGCAGAAGTTGTGTATCTTGTTGATTAGTATCGTTATCACAATCCTTCTTAATCTTTAGCTAAAATTTTTTGGAAGGACAAACAAAAATGAGACCTTTTGTTGATGGAGTAGTAATGCTGTGTTTTTCCTTTTCTTTAAGGTACTAAAAAGATTTTATCTGCTTGGAAACATAGAATTGTGAATGTTTTGAATACTCTGTTTGGTAACAGAGATGGTTTTTACATTTCATGGTTGTTCTTAAATGATGTATGATTTGAGACTTTGGTTGTTTATTTTGAATTTATGTTGTGTCTTGAATTTTCTTAGGGATCTTGAAACATTGAGTGGAAACTTACTTTTTGGCTAGTATATTAGGCCCTTTTTTTTTATAATGAAGGGTAATTTTGTACCTAAAATACCCTTGAAGTATTGCAAAAGGTACAAAATTACCTTACATCCATCTGTTGGCTCCAAAATACCCTTTTCATTCACATATTGGGTCCAAAAAAACCCTTGTCATCCATCTTTTGGTTCAAAATTGATCATTAAGTAAGTGGTCAATTTTGAACCCAAAGGTGGATGACTTTAGGTTATTTTTGAGCCAATAGGTGAATGAAAAGTGCATTTTGGAGCAATAGGCGGATGAAGGATAATTTTGTACCATTTTCAATAATTCAAGGGTATTTTAGGCCCTTTCCGTATACAAAATCATACATTTATTGATTTGGACTTAAAGAATTTTTTTTCTGAAGGTTTGCAAACTTTATTGCATTTATAAAAATAAAAAAGGAATAATTTTAAGGATAAATGAGATCAAAATGATTGGAAGAATTATATATTATAAAGTGAACAAATAATATAGGACTACGAAAAACATTCTTTTCGAAATAACATTAAAAAAAAGTAATATCACATAAATTAAGGGGAAAAGAGAGAAAATTAATGTGATTGTTTATTTAGAGAAATTGGCAGGTATATTTAGTTACAAAAAAATTACTTTGATCTGTCCAATTAAGTCCACTTAATTTTTTTGCATGTGACATTTAATACCTTAAAATAGTTAAATTTGATTATATAGCCAGTTACAAATTCAATTTTCTTATTTTATAACTTATTTTAATTATAGAAAATCGTCATTTTTATGTGTTAGAGATCTAGAAAATACCAAGAGATATCATTTGTTTTGTTATTATAGACACAAAATTCCTACATTTTAACCATTTTTTCTGTAAGGGCGAATCTAGAAGGCATGAAGGTATATTCATTTGAAATTTCTTGTCAAAAAATTTATATGATGTATATATGAGTTTTTTCAGTGTTTATATAAAAAAAATTTAAAGTGTAACTTACATAAATAGTTATGGTCTTAGGGTTATCAGATAAAAAAGTAGCTATAAGTATCATATTTTTAAAAAATAGCTAAAGTTTGTGAATGACTATATCCATATATATGTCTTTTTACTTTTAATAGAAAAACTTATTCTAATTAATTTCCCACTAAATAAGGTAAATTGGTTAATTTAACTGACAAGGCTTTTTTTCAGCCCTTAAATCCATTAATTCGTCATTTTAAATATGTAAGTGATCACTACCTTTTAGTATTCATATCAGTTCAAATAAAAATTTTGTATGCTCTTTATTATTCAATTGTCTCCTAAGAAAAATACAATTAAATAACTATTATCACAATTTTGATCCGACGTATCATAAAATAGAGCGAAGAGAATTTCTATGTAGAATATAGCATTAACGGAATAATGTTGAAGAAATAAACTTCGTTTTTTATTTATGACGGTATGTATATTAATGAAAGGTTTATGTTTTGTGAGAAAAATAATATTTTTCGTATTGAGGTTATTATGTATTCAGTTATTCTAAGTATTTAATATATGTATACTTTCGTATAGAATGTATAAATGAAATTATGTATTGATTATAGGTTGTGATGTCAACTGATTGCATTATTTAGTAAGTAATGGAGGGAAGACTTATATCTTATGCTTGGAAAAGAAGACTTGTAGTTGCAATAGGTTTCAAGTTGACGGAATACCATGCGTACATGTGTTGAGGGTGTTGAAAAAAAAAATTCTTCTAGATGAATATTGTTCACATTTTTACTTGGCAGAAACAATATTTAAAACATATGAAGTGCATGTATCCTCTTCCTAACAAAGTGAATGGAATCTACTTGAAGACACTGCTACTGAAGTTGTGTTGCCACCAAAATACAAGCGACATCCGGGAGGCTAAAGAAGCAAGAGAAGTCATTTAGCGATTTGAGTAAAAGGAAGTGTAATAATTCTTGTTGTACACATATAATAGGTGGTTCATGTCGAACTGTAATACGAAATGCATAGTACCTGATACATCCCACTAAAAAGCATTATTTAACTTAATTATCGTTATGTCAAATCAATGAATTAAAAAAATTATCTGCTTTTTTGAAATATTTGTTTTTTTATATGTTTGCTTTAATTATAAACTAACTTGAATGTTATTTCAATATTTAATTTGATACATTAATATGTGTTGACATATCCAAACTACTGATAATACGTGCATATAGTTATACTTGATAATATGTTGGTGAATACATATATAAAACAATTATACTAGTGAAAAATTGATAAATATAGTAGACAACCTATAAAAATACAAAAGGAACAATGTTCTTTGTATACACTTACAAATTACTTTGGTGTATGATAAAAATCACTTTAAAAACATGTAATAATGTAATTACTACCAACATTTATGATATGTTTATCACTTCTATGAATGTAAGTATTCAAATTTCTGTAAGCAATAACTCACAATAAATGAATATAGTAATACTTGTATATATCTTGATATGAATAAGACTCTAGCATACATTTATACTATTGAATATATTGATAAAAAAAATACACAACTGAACATATTGATTATCAAAAGTAGATATCCAAGATTATATATTTTTAGATAAACTGTATATTTACACAAACATACATTCATCTCTTCCTACCACTACATTGAATGCAATAACCCCAACAAAAAAGTTAAACAAAGTAGCTACCAAAACAGTAAAGCAACATGATCATATATCAGTAGAAGAGTTGATAATGTTTGACAAAGAATAAAACATTAGTTTTAATCATAAGCATTAAATAGAAGTTAAAAATGAAAACTAGCAAAAGAAACTAAAAAATTATAACAAGTTAACTATTCGATTTTTGCGGGTGGCCTGATCATTCTGGGTGGTGCCTCAATCTCGCTAGCAGCCCCTTCTTCCTCCTTGTTCGCTGCATATTCTCACAATAGTGCGCCGTATCTGATGCAGTGTAACTTAGAATCAAGATATTGAACTGAAATACTTTCACCTTCACTTAGGTACTCTGCAAATGCTAGCTAATATATCCAACAATCCCTGATAAATCAGGAAAATACATTACTTATTAAATAAGATACTTTTTTTAAGTATATTAAGAGAATGACAATACTTACTACAACCAACTTTAGAAAACATAATAACAACATAACTCTAAATACACTAGAAAGTATTCAAAAATGAAAAGTTATTCAAATACAACAGTAGATATTCAGAGTGTAATGACACACTATGAATATTCAATGATTATATGTATGTCACAATATACCAATTTAGAAGGTATATCCTCCACATTACCTTACTTGTTCAACTTACACTACATCTTACTATAATCTCTTCAAAAACAGAATGACTACATATTAAATTTTTTCCATTCATAGTCACTGATGTACCTTTTTTCCTCTTACAAGAACCACCTCTTTCTTATTCTTCCATCAGACTCAATGTTATAGGGTTATTCAAAGATTTTTATTTCTTTTGAATCTCCATTGCAACAATGGAGCATGAAATTTGTGATTGCTTTTTTGCTATACACAATAAAACGAGAGCATTTCCAACAAATAATTATCGGGATAATTTGTGCCTCTTGTGACCCTCTTGAGAGTTTCCAATTCCAACATAACAATATTGAATACAAACTCCAACTTTGACCCTAATAATCTGCCAAAACGTAAATGTAACAACCCTAAATATGGCTATGCTAAATAATGTTTCATGTATCTAGAATGCCTATGATTAGACCGGGTTCACATGGATTGATGCTCCTAACAAACACCTACAGGACGTCCAAACAGGCCAAACCCCATCAAGACACACATTGAACATCTTAAGGGATATCTTTCAAACTCCTTGATTGTTCTTGGTCGTTTGGCCTCAAAACTTCATATACCATCAGTAAACATCATTATAACTCATTTAGAGGCTTCAAAATCTCATTAAACGCAAATATAAACATGCATAGACACCTGAGGCACATAGGTGACTAGTCGTTGAACCTTTTAGTCGTCCCTTGACGTTTGACTTCCAAATCACTTCAAACTTTACACACCGACTATAAACCATATTATATTTTATTTTAGGAACTTATAAACTTAATACAAACATTTTAGGCTCTACACACCCTATCTCATTTTGGGGTCTTACAATATCCCCCACTGGGGAACATTCGTCCTCGAATGACACTTAAGGCTTTTTAATCACAACAAGGACTTCAAGGCAACATATAACAACTCATAACATTTATAGCAACATAAAATCATTTTATCACTCAATACACACAAGCAAGCAAAACCAATACTCACTCACTCTTTAATGCATTAGGCTCTTATAATGTTCATAGGAGGAACATCCTTTTCCTAGTCATAATATGGTCATTACACCTTAATTCATTAAGAGAGCATCTTGCAAGGCCACACATAGGCAGATTTCAACAATACTCAAATCAAGTAGGCACTCATACTTCAATGCACATAGACTTGAGTTAATTAAATCGACAAAGATATTCATTAGTTAGACCTAGTGCCATGAAGGTCATACTCAATCAAACCATGCTTAGTGGTGTCCATGGAGGAATGTCCTTATCCTCAACACAGTTACATGTATCATGAATTCACACCTAAGCATGGTACAAGGTCAATTTCCTTTAAAATGAGAAATTTTCAACTTTTAAACCAGGACATGCTTATTTTACTTCCTAATGAAGTCTAAATGGTAAGTCAAACCAAGCACATCACAACAAATAGGAAGTAATTTCACAAAATGTCAATTTCTAACGTAGTATTCACCTTCACAGTAAGCATATTTTGAGAAGAATCACACAAATCATAGCCACACACATGAGTACTTAGCTAAAAATACTTTCACTTTTCAAGAATGAGTCCACAATTATGCATTCCAAATCATAAAAGTCATACAGTTTTCAAGAGACTCAACATATTTCATTTGAAAAAGACAACTTTTTATTATAAGGCTAAACATTACACCTCTCAAGTGACTAAAACAAGTTTCTTGTCTTATCGGATGAAGTCAAATGCACAACTACCATATCAAAATGTAATTTAACATGAGAAAAAATGGAATTTATCTAAAAATTTCTTTCATGCAATTTGGAATCTTTAAAATATTCTTAAGGTAATGTCAATCAAAACGTACAAAAAATGTAGAGGTCATGTAACACCCCATATCCAAAATAGACCATAAAATACTTTTTCAGAATAATAGGCAGGTATTACCAATGATGGCATCGACAGACCATAGCCTGAACCACGGTCCGTCCTGCAAAACCGTCGATGGGATCAGAAACTCCCAAAATTTTCAGTCGAGAAAAATTGGTTAAGTCTTGGATGACGGATGGACTTATGGTCCGTAGGTCAAACGACTATCCCTAGTCCGTGAGTGTCGATCAAGACTCCCTTCAACCACTCTCTAACAAGATCAATGGATGACCAACATAATTCGTAGGTGGACCTATGGTCAGTAGGTGAAAAATTTGAAGCCAGTTAAGGGGAAATGTAGTGGGGTCAACTTATAATGATCATACCTCTTAGAACAAAATGAATTAGGTCTTCCATGACATACCCACAGATAGATAATTGAATTATCTTTCTATCGCCAACGACTTTACTAAAATCAGACCTCAGAGTAAAATGTTATGCCCATTTTAGTAAAGTTCTATCGAACAAGACCTCACGATGGACCCAACGACGGGGCGTCAGGCGCACAATTGACTGTCAATCCTGGATGCCGTGAGGCCCGACAGCAACCTTCCCAGTGGTCTTTTTGACCTTTCCCACTCCGTTTAAACCCTAAGTTACGTCGTTTTGACCCTAAATCATCATATTTTAGTCAGTTTAAGCCTAGAAACATAATTAAAACATATCCAAGTCAAATCATTCAATCAAAACTTAGAAAATTGGAAGCAAGAGAGGAGAAAAATCTCAAAAAACTCTAGTTCAAGAACGCCACAAGATCCAGCAGTTCCAACCCCAAAACTTAAATATTTTTCCATGGATTTCATCACCAGGTATGTGAGATTTCACTAGTGGGTTCCTTTCACACATTGGGTCCTTTGTTTTAGTAAGATTCTTGATTCTATTATCATGATTAAACCCAGGGTTTCTAGAACTTTGATGTAGATTTAATGAATTTATTCAATATATGTTCCTAATCATATTATCATGTCATTACTCAGATTATCGCATGAATGTCAGAACCGTAGCTTTGTATATCTTTAGTTCTTGAATTACACATGCTAGGTCATATATTTGGAACACTTCAGATATACATGCCTTAGTTATAAATGCATACTTACCAAATTTATTGTTGCATTCTAAGTTTGCATGTTGATTTTTGAGCTATCCAGTATTTACAGAAATTCAGATATAATCATTTAATTTACATAATTCATTTGAAGTAGCATAATACCGAGTTGGACTAGGGTTTTGCGTACCCAATAGTCCCAGAAATACTAGGTGAGTTGGTTGTAAGTCCCCTCTGTGGGCAATCAGATTAGTGATCACACCAGCATGCCTTTATACCTTTGGAAGGGTATATTGGGTCCTCTCGATGGGGCATATACATCAGACTCCTTATTTAGCTCATGTGGTTTTATTATCGTTTATTAGCAGCTCCCACAGTTAAGTCAGACTCTCTGCATTGACCATTTATTAGTATATTCAGTATTCAGTTTCAACATGGTATAAATTGGTCATTACATCCAGTTGTCTCAAAAATTAGCACATCATGTTCAGATTATTATACTTGTTTTCGTGCTTGTTCAGTTATGTTTTGTTTTAGCTTTAGTCTATCCTACATGCTCAGTACCTTTGAAGTACTGACGCATACATGTGCTACATCTTCTCGTGATGTAGGTTGAGATTCTCAACATCCAAATGACGCATAGATCAATTTCCCGATCTCCAGTTCAGCAGATTTAGTGGTAAGTCCTTATTCTCCGAGGACAACAGTCATGAGTGTTATTTGAGTCTTTAGTCATTTAGTTTTAGTTTTTTCTAGATATAGCTGGGGGCTTTTCCAAGTATTTCTAGTCCAGTTTAGTGGATATTTTCATACATAGTTAGATTTATCTTAGTATTGAGTTAATATTTATTTTGTATAAAACTCATTGTTTTCAAATATCTATGTTATTGAATATGGGTATTCCCCATATTTTCATTTTAAGTATGATTTAGATTCTGCAACAGTTTATTATTTTTAATATGCTCATGATCATGCCAGTAGGGTTAACTCGGGATCACTTGTTGTCCTAGGTTCCGTCTTCGCGTCTCCGGGGTAGCTCGGGCCATGATAAAACTTGGTATCAGATCACTAGGTTTAAGAGTCCTAAGATGTCTGAAAAAACCACACTAAGTAGAGTCCTCTTCATGGGTGTGAAGTTTACCACATCTAATGTTTGAGAGGCTATAAAGTATTTTAGGAAAAACTTCACTTTCTTGTTACTCTTATCGTGCTTAAGGTATGATCTTATTCCATTCTACCTTGACATTCTACGTTTTAGATCATGCCTCCTCGTAGAGCTAACGCTAGGAATGTGAATGCCAGGAATGCAAACACAGCCCCACCAATCTTAGATAAAGAAGTCTCCAATGTAGAGTTCAGGAATGCCATACAGATGTTTGCTCAGAGTATGACCCATAGACCAATCGGGTTCATAATCCTATGAATGAAAATAGTGGATCAGCAGCAACAAGTTTCCGTGACTTTGTTAGGATGAATCCACCTGAGTTCTTAGGATCGCAGACTAATAAAGATCCTCAGAATTTCTTGGACAAAATCAAGAAGATCCTTGAGATGATGCGGGGTACTGGGAATTATCGGGTTGAGTTGGCATCATACCAGTTGAAAGGCGTGTCTCATATCTGGTACACTCACTGGAAGGAGAGGGGTGCAAATGCAGCTCCTATTACTTGGTAGTTCTTTAGTGAGACTTTTCTCGACACATTTTTCCCAATAGAGTTGAGAGAAACAAAGGCCTAATAATTCATGAACTTGAGGTAGGGAAAGATGATAGTCCAAAAGTGTAGGCTAAAGTTTAACCAACTGTCCAGGTATGCTCCTCACATGGTTGCTGACTCAAGGGCTCAGATGAATAAGTTCTTGTATGGAGTATCAGATTTACTGAAGACAGAGTACATAAATGCTAAGTTGTTGGGAGATATGAACATCTCTAGGCTTATGACTCATGCTCACCAGGTTGAGGGTGATAAACTTAGGGAACAGGCTAAGGAAAATAAGAAGGCTAGGACTGGGAACTATGATTATTCTAAGAAGAAATCGGGTGGTTAAAATCGCTCGCAGGGTCAGCAAAAGTTTTCAGCTCCAGCCCCTTCATCAGCTAGTGTTCCATCCTCCAAGAATAGGTATGACCAGAAGGTCAGAGCACCAGGATCTATGTCTCAGGGAAGTGTTTCAGGCATCAACACTTACCCCACTTTCCCAAAGTGTCGTAAGAACCATCCGAAATTTGTCTTTAAGGAAAAGAAGGATGTTTTGGATATGGTCAGTCTGGTCACAGGTTGAGGGACTGTCCTTCTAGACTAGTTCAAGGAGGTGGTAATGGTAGAGATCAGTCTACAAACTCAGCAGCACCAGCAAATCGCCCAACTCAGCGGGGTAACTCATCTGGTACACGTGGCGGTCAGCACCAGAACAGACTTTATGCTCTTCAGGCTCGCCAGGATCAGGAATGTTCTCCTGATGTAGTCAGTGGTACGTTACGAGTGTTTGACCTTGATATTTATGCATTGTTAGATCCAGGGGCTACTCTTTCTTTTATAAATCCTTATATAGCAGTCCAGTCCCTTCTCAGTCTTTACTCCAGTCAGTGACCCATTTATAGCTACAAAGGTATACAGAAATTGCCCTGTCACATTCTCTCAGAAAGTCACCTCAGCAGATCTAGTAGAGTTAGAAATGGCAGACTTCGATGTCATTATAGGCATCGATTGGTTACACTCATGTTATGCCTCACTCGATTGTAGAACTAGGATTGTTCATTTTCAGTTTCCAGATGAACCAGTCTTAGAATTGAAGGGTAGTAGCCTAGAGCCTATGAGCCGATTTATTTCTTACCTTAAGGCCAGAAAGATGATATCTAAGGGTTATCTCTATCATCTAGTTTGGGTTACAAATTCTAGCCTTGAAACCCTATTTCTTGAGTCAGTTCCAGTAGTTTGTGAATTTCCATTAGTATTTCCAAAAGATCTTCCCGGGGTTCCTCCATACATAGAAATCGACTTTGGAATTGATCTTCTTTCCGATACCCAGCCTATTTCTATTCCTTCTTATTGAATGGCTCCAGCAGATCTTAAGGAGTTGAAAGAGCAGTTGAAAAACCTTTTAGATAAGGGTTTCATCAGACCTAGAATTTCACCATGGGGTGCACCAGTATTGTTCGTAAAGAAGAAAGAGGGTTCTCTCAGAATGTGCATTGAATATAGAATGTTGAACAAGGTCACAATATGGAATAAGTATCCCATCCCCTGGATTGATGACTTGTTTGACCAACTTCAGGGTGCTAGTCATTTCTAAAATATAGACCTCATTTCGGTTTATAATCAGCTCAGAGTCAGAGATAGTGACATTTTTAAAATAGCCTTCAGAACTCAGTATGGTCATTATGAATTTGTAGTTATGTCGTTTGGACTAACCAATGCTCCTGCAACTTTCATGGATTTGATGAACATAGTGCTCAAAAATTACTTAGACTTGTTTGTTATCTTCTTCATTGATGATATCCTCATTTACTCTAGGAGTGAGGAAGAATATGCAAGTCATTTGAGAGTTGTTCTGCAGACTCTCAAAGATCGCGAGTTATTCGCCAAGTTTAGTAAATTTGGGGTTTGGTTGCAATCCATTGCTTTCCTTGGGCACATTGTATCTAGCGAAGGGATCCACGTAGATTCATAAAAGATAGAAGCAAAGAAACAATGGACCATACCTACCTCAGCTACATATATCAGAAGTTTTTTAGGTCTAGAAGGTTATTACAGAAGGTTCGTGGAGGGAATTTTATCCATAGCCTCACCATTGACTAGGTTGACTCATAAAATGGTCAAGTTCCAATGGTCAGATGATTGTGGGAAAAGCTTTGCAGAATTGAAAAATAGATTGTCTACAGCTCCTGTCTTGACTCTACCAGATTGTTCAGATGGTTATGTGATCTATTGCAATGCATCCAGAGTTTGCCTTTGTTGTGTGTTGATACACAGAGATAAGGTTATATATTATGCCTCTAGAAAGCTTAATGTGCATGAGAAGAACTATCAAACTCATGACCTTGAGCTTGCAACAGTGGTGTTTAAACTCAAGATATGGAGATACTACTTGTATGGTGTTCATGTAGATGTGTTCACCGATCATAAGTGCCTTCAGTATGAATTCACCCAGAAAGATTTGAATCTTCTCCAGAGGAGATGGCTTGAGTTCCTTAAGGATTATGATATGAGTGTGCATTATCATCCTCGAAAGGCGAATGTAGTTGCCGATGCTCTTAGTAGATTATCTATGGGTAGTGTAGCCTATGTTGAGGAAAAAAGAAAGGAGTTAGTGAAGCATGCTCACAGGCTTGCTCGCTTGGGAGTTCGGCTTATGAGCATATCAGACAGCGTGTAACAGTTTAGAATGGGGAAGAATCGTCTTTGATAGTTGAGGTTAAGGAAAATCAAGAGAGTGATCCTATCTTTCTTGAACTATAGGGTGCAGTCAACAATCAGAGAGTGGAGGTTTTCTCCCAAGAGGGAGATGGTGTACTTCGCTACCAAGGTAGATTGTGTGTTCCTAATGTGGGAGAGTTGAGGCAACATATTCTTATAGAAGCTCATAACTCCAGGTATTCTATTCATCAAGGTGACACTAAGATGGTACCGCGTTCTGCGGGAAGTCTATTGGTGGAATGGCATGAGAGGGATATAACAGACTTTGTGAGTAAGTGTACCAATTGCCAGCAAGTGAAGGTAGAACATCATAAACCAGGAGGTATGATTCAAGAGATCGATATTTCTACTTGAAAGTGGTATGTGATAAATATGGATTTCATCACAGGGTTACCTCGTACTCGCAGACAACATGACTCAAATTGGGTGATAGTTGATAGGATGACTAAGTCTTCTCGCTTTTCGGTGGTCAAGACTACATATATAGCAGAGGACTATGCCAAGCTTTACCTTACTGAAATTGTGAGGTTGCATGGGGTTCCTTTGTCTCTCATCTCAGATAAAGGTCCTCAGTTTACTTCTCATTTTTGGAAGTCATTGAAAAAGGTCTTGGTAGTCAAGTTAACCTTAGTACAACATTTCATCCGGCAGGCAGAGCTTACCATTCAGACCTTAAATGATATGTTGAGAGTTTGTGTGATCGATTGCAAAGGTAGTTAGGATGATAACCTTCCTCTTATTGAGTTTACTTACAATAATAGCTACCATTCCAGCATTCAGATGGCCCCTTATGAGGCTTTATATGGACGTCGATGTAGATCTCTAGTTGGTTGGTTTAAAGTAGGTGAAGCAGCTTTGATAGGACCAGATTCAGTCCTTTATGCTATGGATAAAGTGAAACTCATTAGAGATAGAGTTAAGACAGCCCAAAGTCGTCAGAAATCTTATGCAGATGTGGGAGAAGGGAACCAGAGTTCAAAGTTGATAATTGGGTTTTTCTGAAAATCTCACCTATGAAAAGGGTGATGATATTTGGAAAGAAAGGGAAGCTCAGTCCTAGATATGTAGGCCCTTACAATATCTTGAAAAGGATTTTCAAGGTGGCATATGAGTTAGAGTTTCCAGCAAAATTAGCAGCAGTGCATCCGGTCTTCCACATCTCACTATTGAAGAAGTGCGTGGGTGACCCAGCCTCTATAGTACCATTAGAGAGTGTGGTGGTGAAAGATAGTCTTTCTTATGAGGATGTACCAGTTGAGATTCTTGACCTTCAGGTTAGAAGGTTGAGAAACAAAGAAGTAGCTTAAGTCAAGGTTTTGTGGAGGAGCCCGTCTGTAGAGGAAGCTAATTGGGAAGCAGAAGCAGCCATGAAAGCCAAGTATCCTTACCTTTTTCCTTCCGATTCCACTCCACTTGAGGTAATAGTTCTTCTTCATTTTTACAGTCATTCATGCGTAAATTCAGTTTTAGAATTATGTTCCCTCAGTTTGTACTTTCATTTTTACCGTAATTGCATACACTCAGAACTCAATTTAGTCAGAACCAGTTCTCAGTGTTAAGTAGTGGAGTATGCATTTCTCTCCCTCTATTTCAGCTAGTTTAGTCTTCATTAGAGGACGAATGTTCCAAAAGGGGAGATAATGTAACACCCCGTGCCGAAAACAGATCAAAAATTAGTTTTTTAGAAAAATTGGTAGGTACTACCCACGGTGGCATCGACGGACCGTAGCCTAAACCACGGTCTGACCTACACAACCGTCGATGGGATCAGAAACTCCCAAAAATTTCAGCCTAGAAAAATTGGTTAAGTCTTGGACGACGGATAGACTTATGGTCCGTAGGTCAAACCACGGTCTGTAGTCCATGACTGTCGATCAAGACTCCCTTCAACCACTCTCTAACAAGACCTAGGATGACCATCATGGTTCGTAGGTGGACCTATGATCCGTAGGTGGAAAATTTGCAGCCAGTTAGGGGAAATGCAGTTGGGTCAAATGAAAATGATCATAACTCTTAGAACAAAAAGAATTAGGTCTTTCATTACCTACGTAGAGATAGATTATTGAATTATTTTTCCATAGCCACCAACTTTGCTAAAATCAGACCTCTGAGTAAAAAGTTATAGCCATTTTAGTAAAGGCTTGTCGAACAGTCCCTCACAACGGGCACAATGATGGGGTGTCCGGCAAACGACGGACCGCCAGTCCTGGCCGTTGTGAGGTCCGAAAGCAACCTTTCCAGTGGTCTTTTTGACCTTTCCTACTCTGTTTAAACCCTAAGTTACGTCGTTTTGAACCTACATCATCATATTTTAGTCTGTTTAAGCCAATAGACATAATTAAAACACATCCAAGTCAATAAACTACCAAGCTGGAGTACGGTAGGGGCAGAGGGAATTTCCACTGGAGCGGTGAAATGCGTAGAGATCGGATTTAAATTAAAATTTAGAAAATTAGAAGTAAGAGAGGAGAAAAAGCTCAAGAACCCTAGTTCAAGAATGCCACAAGCTCCAGCAGTTCCAGCCCCGAAACTTAAGTATTTTTCCGCAGATTTCATCACCACGTATGTGGGATTTCACTAGTGGGTTCCTTTCACCCATTGGGTCCTTAGTTTCAGTGAGATTCTTGATTCTATTATCATGATTAAACCTAGGGTTTCTAGAACTTTGAAATAACTTCATGAATTTATTAAATATATGTTCCAAATCAGATTATCATGTTATTACTCAGATTACCGCATGACTTTCAGAACCCTAGCTTTGTATTTCTTTAGTTCTTGAATTACACATGCTAGGTCATTTATATCAGACGTGTCAGATATACATGCCTCAGTTATAAATGCATAATAACCAGATTAATTATTGCATTCTCAGTTTGCATGTTCAGTTTTGAGCTATTCAGTATTTACATAAATTCATATATAATCAGTTAATTTACAGAATTAATTGGGAGTAGAATAATACCGAGTTGGACTAGGCTTTAGCGTACCCAATAGTCCCAAAACTACTAGCCGAGTAGGATGTAAGTCCCCTCTGTGGGTAAACAGCTTAGTGATCACGCCAGCATGCCTCTATCCCTTTGGCAAGGTTTATTAGGTCCTCTTGATTGGACGTACATCGGACTCCACATTTAGCTCATGTGGTTTTATTATCGGCTATTAGTAGCTCCCATAGTTCATTCAGACTCTCTGTATTGACCATTTATCAGTATATTCAGTATTCAGTTTCAGCATGTTATAAATTGTTCGTTGCATCCAGCTAGCTTTGAAATCAGCACATCACATTCAGATTATTATACTTGTTTTTTTGCTTGTTCAATTATGTTTTATTTCAACTTTACTCTACCCTACATGCTCAATACCTTTCAATTACTGACGCATACGTGCGCTACATCTTCTCGTGATGTAGGTTCAGGTTCTTAGCATCGAGATCACATATATATCCATTTCCCAATCTCCAGTTCAGCAGATTCAGTGGTGAGTCCTCATTCTCCGAGGACAACAATCACGAGTGTCATTTCACTGTTTAGTCATTTAGTTTCATTTTTTGCTAGATATAGTTGGAGGCTTGTCCCAGTATTTCTAGTCCAGTTTAAGGCTATTTTCATTCATAGTTAGATTCAGCTTAGTATTGAGTTAATATTTTTTTTGTATAAAACTCATTGTTTTCAAATATCTTAGTTATAGAATATGGGTATTCCCCATCTTTTCATTTTAAGTATGACTTAGCTTCCGCAATAGTTTATTATCTTTAGTATGCTCATGATCATGCCAACAGGGTTCGCTTGGGATCAATTGTGAACCTAGGTTTTGTGTCTGCGTCTCAGGGGTAGCTCGGGGTGTGATAGGTCATGCAATTCATACTTTATGCAAAACTCTATTCATGGACAAGCTTACTAAAATTTTATTATATCCAAGCTCAAGTAAGAATAGAAGGTCAATGGTAGAAAATATCTACAACCCTACTACTCAATCACCATACCACACTTAGGGTAAACCAAAATAAGAGCAACTTAACCCCAACTCAAGAGGATCTTTACTAAACAATCTTCATTTGGCATCACTTAAAAGTTATTACCATTTAGAAGAAGTTTACAATAAGTCGAACAAGGCATCCTAAACTTCATATCCTAGGCAATTTATCCCCAATTATCAAGTTAGGTCATCTCATTCAACCACATAAGGTTTTTATATAATACAATAGACACGGAGGTCATACATCATTAGGGGGAACAACAAGGAGACTTATCCATAAGGACTCTTTCTTTTCTTTTAACATTAATGTAAGGTATCTTCTAGGTCAAACAAACCCACATCATCACCCTACAAGGATAAGAGTACTACCCCCAATTCTAGGGAAACATCAATTCCACAACATCAAGGGACTCACAACACAATAAGAAGTTAGAAAAATTCTACAACTCACTGTGCCATAAGACTCTCATTCATTATTTCAAATAGACAAACTCCTTTTTACATTCATTATTATGTTCATATACATCAATCCTATATACAACAACATCTAATAAAAGATCAACTTAGTTGATTCTTCAAAAATCTTACAGTAAGCTATTTATATTTTTTAGGAGCATAATTTCAAATTCCAAAAATGCAACATTTAGGCAATTGATGGGAAAAGCATGAAAATAAATATGGGATACAAAACTTTACCAAGAAAAACATACTATCATCTTATGTAGGATAAAGTCTATACAAAGGACTCCAATCCACACTAGGCAACTTCTCATAGGCATATAGATACGAAGGGAAACATTGGACATTTTTAAGCACATATTCTTAGGGTATCATGCTTCCATTGGTAGTCACCAAGCATTTCAAGTTCAACTCATAGAATAAGGCTACCATCATGCAAAACTATTTAGGAACACATCATTCCAAAAGAACTCATTTTTATCCTTAATAACTTCTAACATACTTTAACTATATCATGACACATAACATGCTATTTCACATAGTTTTCATATATAGTCATAATTGGTATCACATCATCAAAACATACAAAAATACACCTTCACACATACTCATTCAAACCATAAAACCAAGATAAGCATTTAAAGTCACCTTTTCTCCCTCTAGCATAGACATAATCTCATCCAAGCAATCACATCTAAAAGACCACTGAACAAGAAAATATAACAGAGAGATCTTATTGAGTTAAGTTCTATGGCACGATATGAGAATGATGGAGAAGGTAAACTCTATCGTTTGATAGTCTCTTGTACCATTTATTGTGTTGTGACTCACCACCAATAATACAAGACTCTACTAGACTTGGCAATATGAGACTTCTTAGACCCTAAACCACTTTTAAAAACCTCGTTCTCGATACCACGTTTGTCACAACCAGGGAGCACCCCCTAGAAGTAATATGGTGTACTTGACCTCTTGGAGGTCTTATACAAGCCCATAGTTATCATTCATCACATCGACATAGTAAATTTAGTGGAAAATTTAAAAAATTTCATAGCACCTCATATTCTAGAAACTTTACTTCATATACATAAAAAATATAAGTCGTAATACACATATGGAATCTAAGTCTGTTTTCCATCTTAGACTCAAAAACATTAGAATACATTAGGGACATGAAACATAAGACACTTTACATAACTATACAATATTTAAAGACTTTACACTAAATACACATTAGGATATACTTGGACCTAAGGATTCCTTTCCTTGAGCTTGGGAATCACCTATCAAGCTCTTTACCATTCAAGACATCGGTTAAACATCCATAATCTACACTTTGTGTAAAAAGTAGTGAAGAATGGGATTAGTACAAGAATGCACTAAGTATGGCAACCCTGCAAAAACATGCATTTAAAAGGGACCTTTTTCTTGAAAATCATATTTCATGCCTTTTTGAGTAAATCCTTATGAAACCTTTAAACAATATCATTTATATCATTCTCATACTTCATAGAATCACAACCAAAGGCCAAATATCATAGAAAAGCACATATAGAATTTAAGTCCAATTTGAGGTCACTTTACAATGAGCTCATTTCTCTGTACGGTGAACTATTTCTTTTAATTCATTAGTCTCCCAAGTAATCCTTTAGGGTTACTTTGTGAAATGTATTACCTTAGGACCACAACGAAGATCATACATATCATCTACGCAAGACAACACATACCATTATAGAAGTATAATACCACATAGACATAGTTAAGTTAGGACCTTCATCATATAGTCAGCAAGATCAACATCACGCATAAAGACTCACATCATGCACATATTCATAACAAGTAGACAAATTCTACAATGTCATGCATAGGGAACACGTACATAAAGATATGCATTAGAACAACTTCCTAGAACTTCCTATGGAGCTAGTTGTGCAATGTTTAGATTGTTTCATTACTTCCACCTATCCTAAGTAATCCATTTAAGTCATTCTATTTAGGGTCCTTGTCAATTACCTTCCATTGTTCATTTTACTTTAGGGAAACTATAGCCTTAATCGACATAGACCATGTGATGCTAAACATGGATCCCGGTGTCATAGAACCCCACACCGAAAAGAGGTGGTCTACCAACCATAGTAGAACCGAATGTGACATAGCTTTCTTGGTGGATCCACTAGCTAGTATCTTATGATGGCAACATAGTTATGGAACTTGGAGCTACATGTGAAAACTCTCTTTATGCCAAGTTTAGACAGTGTAGTTATTCACATATGGAAACCCTATTTATGCTAATTGAGATATTGCAGTTATCCACCTCATGAGATTTATATGACCTACCTTCCTACCATAGAAAGGGACACACACTCACATTCAAGTTCACTCGGTCTTAAGCTAAGTTCCCTTCCTTGAAAACCTTTATTTTACTCTTACTTTATAAATTATAGATTTAGGAGAGTAATCCCTTCATATGCTTAACTGATAGGTCATAGATGGAAGTTCATCAACCTAAATCATGTAAAGAATTCATTCACATGAACATAGCATATCTGAAGCATCATCAAGTTTAGGGTACACATGAATACACCATTCAAGGCCCCTCTCTTGAGTAGATCTTCATAAATGTGTGAGTATATACATATATGTCAGCAAACGTTTCACACAACACATTAAGTCACACAAGTTAATACATATATATTCATACATATAGAAACCATAACTAAAACTATCCTATCAAGGTACACATGTGCAATGCATAGGTAAAGTCCCATACCCTTGCCCATACTAGTACACCTATCAAATCATCCTAGTAAGGAATACATAACATACTTCACATACATATAGTTTACATGCATAGTAGTAGACATTAGTGAAAATGAGAACAACCTTTCATTTAGACACCATGACCTATACTACTTGTTACATGCATGTGAGTGTGTGTGTACATTGGTCAACATGATCACTTAATGGATATCAACAACATATTGAGGCAGACAACCTCTTAGACCATAATATACCTTCAAGCATAAAGTAGACAACATATAATAGTATACGAGACACACCAACTTCATATTACACTTAAAACTCCTGACTTGTGCTATTCATGCATTCACATTGGGGTACATAGGAAAGGAATTGTTTACCATTTTAACTAATCAATGGAAGCACCCTAACATGGATATACACTTCCTTAAACAATTGCCATACAACCTAAATCACAACTAGAATAGGAAAGTAGGTATAAGCTTCATATAGTATCATCATAAGCACATGCTCTTATATTAATCAATTTTCCTTCATGGCCATGGTCAAAACCTATATAGATTTGACAATAAAGTAAACACTGCCACCATAAGTGGACCATACCACAAAATTCCATACAAGGCTTTATCAATTACAATACTATACGAAAAGTATAAGAAATAAGCATTCTTACAAATTTCTCACCCTTTGATAATCATTGATCAATACACCTTGTTCATCAACAAATAATATATAGGGAAGTATCTACATGTAATTTAATCATAGAAGGAACCATGTACAAGTCGCTACAAGATCATACTATAACATCATACAAGGCATCTCACATGTACTAGGAAGTAGAAGAACATAGATCTTTAATCAAATTCACTTGAATTGATCATCAATTATATTTCATTAATGGTAAAAGTCTATGGAAGTAGCTAATAATACACTTAATCATAAAGAAATCATGCTTAAAGCATTTCAAAATCAAGCTACAACATAGGCATTAGACTTGTCAATTCGTTAGGGTATAGAGGGGAATAAACCAATACTATTGATTATGCAAGGTTTTTATCATCATTAACATTTTAGAAATAATGTACATATCAGGCAGTAGCTAATGAAATCATAGTCTAAATGAGACACTACTACAATTGCCACTAAGGTCGACACAAACATGCTTCATATAATGAGTTAATGGAAGGTAAGTTTACATAGATTAATCCTATTCAAACTATCATAAATTAACCCATATTATGTTCATTAAATATAGTTCATCGTCATATTTTGTTATAGGCAGAATCTATAGACATTAACCATGATCAATTTATATAACAACTAACCTAACGTCATGATCACAAGTTACGACTGAATAGACTAGAAGAACCTAGATTAATTCAAGCCAAGCCTTCTTCATTTTGATCGTACAAGATTTATATCCACAATTCAACCATGATATTGACTTAAAATAGTAGTTACAATAACCACAACATAATCGAGTTCAATATTTAATCATCACAAGGGCCATATTACAGTGAATTCCTAGAATACTAAGCTAGGCATGTTCAATTCTTCATACATGGATCCACATGCGTCCTTCATCATAAAATAATGATAAATTCATGTAAATAATAGTATATACAACCAATTCAATGTAATAGAATCCTAACTCAATTGATAGCAAGTCAAGATCACAAAGCCCATGCAAGGCTAAATCGTTTTGGTGATGGAGCTTGGGTTCATCATGCAATTGGATTGAAAACCACTCCCAAATTGGTAGATAATCATCAATACATTTATATTATTCCTTTGAAATTATTTTAAGAAAAAATCCATGGTAGCTTTAACAAGAAAGCTTCTCATCATATTTTTCTCTTTGAAGACTTTGATATTAACTCTCTAGATGGAAGGATAACTAGAGATGAAGAATGACAATACCTTTACCTAGTTGAATACCTCTAAAAATTGATGATTCATACATAGAAAACCCTTCTCCAAGAAGTTGAGCTTCCCCAACAATGGAGGTTTGAAGGAAAATATTTGTGGACGGAAAGGCTTCAATTGTTTGAGAGGATTGTAGAATGGGGTGATCACGTTTTTGATGACTTATATTCACCCAAAAATAGCTAAATAAACCTTCAGGTTAGGAAGTTGGGTGAAATTCCCATCCACCCCTTTAATTAAAACAGACGTTGCTGCCAGTTCCACGCCACCATCGGCGAAGGCACTGATGGAGCATTGGTCTGTCAACGGACAGTGCCTAGATTCCATCGACTGGTTTTTAGACAAATTCTTGGCTTGAGACCTACCCAAGGCAAGTGCTAGTCGATAAGACCTGACCAACATTCCCTTGGTTGACCAGCTCTCCGTCAATGGACATGGCCAAGGCAGTATCTCGACCAGTCTTGGGTCCTTCTTTTGGGCCTCTTGTGGGGCCATTTTAGAAGTTGTACCCGGACAATTACAACATGATTACAGACCTTAACCGGTTGTATATCTCAAACATAAATTTTATCCAAAACAAAAACATGCAATACGTCCAAACAGGCCAAACCCCATCAAGACACACGTTGAACGTCTGAAGGGCTATCTTTCGAACGCCTTGGACGTTCTTATTCATTTGACCTTGAAAATTCTCCAAACATCATATACCATCATTAAACATCATTATAATCATTTAGAGACTTCAAAATCTCATGAAGCACAAATTTATGAATGCATAGACACATGAGGAACATAGGTGACTAGTCGCCGAACGCTTTGGTCGTCCCTTGACGTTTGACTTTCAAACCACTTCAAACTGTACACACTGCCTCTAAA
Source organism: Solanum lycopersicum (assembly GCF_036512215.1). NCBI lineage: Eukaryota > Viridiplantae > Streptophyta > Magnoliopsida > Solanales > Solanaceae > Solanum > Solanum lycopersicum. Next base: position 5,142,931 of record NC_090809.1, read on the forward strand.
CCATATTATAAGTAATTTAAGTACCTTATAAACTTAATAAAATCATGTTACTCTCTAGAAACCCTATCTCATTTTTGGGTCTTACAGCAATGACCCCAGGGCGACTCTTACTCATTTTCCACCATTCTTGAGGCTAAAGGTAAGCTTTTAACTCCCTGAATCCATATTTTGATCCATAGTATGTAACAGAATGGGTCAGCATTAACGTGGAATGGTTTATTGATAGATGTTATGGTGGAAACAACCAATCTAGATACTAGAGATCATGGGTATGATCAAGGGTTGTGAGCATTGTTTGTAATCAGGGTAAATAGATATTGTTTATTTATTTTTGTATGTTATTACTCCTTCCATTCCATAATAACTTAATTTTTTAGCTCATTTTTCAAATTAATTTAGGTTTCAGTCTTCAAAACTATTTTCAACATATTCTTCCAATTTTACCCTTTAAGATAGTATTGGAATTAGTTATTATAATTAATGTTTTGTTATTTTTCAATAATAAATAAGGGTAAAATGAAAATTTATGTTCATGTCCTAACATAATTTTTTTAAATGGTGATAAACACCTCAAACATTAAGTTTTTATGGATTGGAGGAAGTAATTATTTGTTGACCAAGAATAAAAGGAAAAATTCGGAAAGGGAAGAATCAAGTTTCTTAGCGTTTCGAGTTTGTTTAGAGGTAGGTGATGGTTGTGATTCTATGATTGTGTGATGTTTGTTTTTCTTTACTTTATTATAATACTTGTATGTGTATAATTGTTGCAATGTCGATCACACTTGTTTTAAATGAAATACTTGAATGATGGTTTCCATGAAATCATGTTATAAATGTATGATCTTTATGATGTACTTGTGATTGTGATTGTGGTGTGTACTTGGAGTCTGATTTCCATGTTCTAGCAAGTTAATTTGGATCACGTTTCCACATTCCAAGACAACTATTGGATCCGGTTACCACGTCCCGACACAACTATGAGATTGGATTGCCACATTCCGACAAGTCAATTATTTGGGTTTGGGTTCTTTGAGAGGACCAATGCTGTGTGATAATTGTATGTTGATAATCATGTTGATAATATTGTAAATTTTTATATATTATACATGTAGTTATAATATTGTTTGACTTACTTATGTTACACTAGTGGGATAGCCACGTGATCCTACCAATACACTGTGTACTGATTGTGCAGTTGCTTGTTTTTTAGTTCAAGACATCTTCAAGCGGCTATTGACAAACTTCATTTAGGATATTAAAGATTGTCACATCGAATTAAAGGGTGAGATAAATCTTTTGGGATGCCATAGGATTCTCTTTCTTCTATGTCCACCATTTTTGGACTTACACCTTTGCTTTACATTAGTGAATTAGTTCATAAGTATTTCTTATTAGACTTGGATCTCGTTAGATGTTTTAATACATTAAATTTCAGATTCTAGGTTAATCTTCTGCATTGTTAGTTGTTAGATCAATTGTTTGAATTTTATGAGAACTTCGGGTTGGTACTTATTCTATTTTCCTTTGATAAATGTCTTGGTTTTAGATTTTTTGATTTAGTTGGATGGTAGTAGTGTTTCTCCTCCTTGAGTGTTAGTCTGGGTGTCAATCACGATGGTCTGGATCATGATATCGCCCCTTGTCTTATCATAGGATATCTCCTTAAACCATACACGATAAAACCTTCCACCGTCCATGATCTTTTCATGATAGATCATAAAGGAACGTGGTTAATCGTCTCTTGCCTCATCTTTCACAATCACGCATATGTGTGTGTATGAAAAACTTTTTTTCAACAACAACAACATCCTTGATACTTCTCTCTCAAAGCACCCTTAAAAAATTTTCATGAACTTCATAAGAACATGCATAATTTCATAATTCACCTTTCAAGGTTCAAAACCAACATTCAATCATCAACATCTAGAAATCATGGTTTAAACATAGGTTTTATCATAAATTCATGTTTGATTTCATAAAACTCTTTTTCATATTCCAAACCCACATTATTTTATCATAATTGGGAAATATAGTATTACATGGGTTCATCATAAGAATCATAGAATTTCATCAATTCATGCATAAGAGATCATAATTCATATCATTTTAATAAACATTGAAGAGAACTCATGGCAATTGAAAGAAAACCCTAACTTAGTGGGGGGTTTAAACTTTGAAATATTAGATTTTGGAATTCCATGAATGGAAAGAATAAATAAATGAAAAAGCTTGAATCTACAATTTCTAGAGAGAGAAATATTTGGAGAAGAAGAGATTTATCAATTTTTGGAAATATAAGAGGAATAATTTAGTTTGGGTGTTTAGGAGTTTATAATCATTATATAAGGATTTAGGTAGAAGGAAAAACGACATAGTATTGAGTTAAAAAAATTTGGGAAAAGTGCAAAAAGGTCCCTAATTGGAAACTGCCGAATTGGCATAATAGAGGCCATAATGGGCCATCATCATCACCACAACCTGTCAAATGGGTCGTGAAGAATTTCTGCATGACAATGCTTTGCTATTTCATATATAATTTTTACTCTGAGACCTTAATTTTATAGGTCGTGGGACACCTAATTCATTTAATTTTGAAATAAAAGGTATGATTGTTTTAAGTTGACCGTAAACTCTAAGACTAAGAAAAAACCTTCATGGACGACTTCAGGATCTGTAAGGGGTTTGATGGTCCGTTGTGATGCATGTGGCTCTTGAACAGTAGTTAGGGAATGAACCGTACTTACTTGACCACTTCACAACCACTTTGATGGACCATTATGTCACACCCTTAGCATACACCCTGGGCAGGACTAGAACTCGCTGACCGTTGCTAGCCTCGAGCAAACCCTTGGCCTAGTTTACTTAACTCAACGGAAGACAACGTTCATACTTATAAGAAATAAAGAACTTAACTGAACAGAACAATAATATTATATAGATTTTTTAAAAAAGTTTAAACATTTAAACTGGCCAAAATGGCAACCAAGTCTAGCTTCCTTTATTTCTCATAAGTTTGAAAAAAAATTAGTTTAAGCTCTAAGGGACTACTTAGTTATCTTATAACTCTTAAGAAATGAACTCACTTTATGGTCTTTACTTACTAAAAACTTAACTCTTACGGAATAGTTTCCTTATAGCATTTGATAATTTAACTCAACTCTTTACTTGAACCTTAAAACAAAGTTAAAATGTTTGTTTAAAACTATTTAATGCTTAAGGAATTTACTTTGACTTGGTTCTTAACTTTTAGACTTGACTCTTAACTTCCTTGACTTCGATCTTATCTTTCCTTCAATTGGATTATGGATTCAAATATGATGATCTCATGTTTATGGATGATTTCATTCTATTTTAGATGTACTTTAGAGTGTTGGAATCAACTAGGAATGATATGTGAATCACATAGGAACTAGTACGAAGAGATATGGAAATAACAGGGACTTCAAGGGGTTGTGAGGCTGTGGAAGGAGCGGAGTGCCAGAGCCTGGCGGACAAACATTGTCCTCAGACCCTCTGGCTAGTGAAGTGACAGAGCCTGACGTACAGAGTCTGTCCTGAGGTGCTCTGGTAGGCGCGGTGCCCCAATGCCTATCAGACGGGTTTTTTCTTCTCTAATTTTCTATTATAAACCTCCTAAACTTCCATGTATCATCCCCCAAATCCATAGAAACATTAATATACTCAATACCCAATATATTAGACCCAAAAAAGTCCATAAACATTAATAAAAACTAGAAGATATGAACTACAATTCAACCAACAAGAATTTCACAACTTTTCGTCGAAAACCCCCATATTCACCATTCCATACACACTAACTTGCTGAATTTTAAAAAATATGGTGTGGGTGAAAGGACCCAACACCTAATGATCTCACAAACCTCCATAGGGATCACCCATAATGAAATCCACACAACGATCTTAGCGTTCTTGAAAAGTTCTTGATCTTCCTCTTCTTTTCTTTTTTCTCTGAAGCCCTAAGCGTTCTTTGTTTTTCTAAAAATGATTTGGGACTTGGTTTTATCCCTAGTATAACCATTAAGCTAATTAGGAAATACTAGGGTGAAAAGACTACTTTACCCTTATTAAAATTCGGATTGGATTTTCCTCAGCTCAACAGCCCAACTCCGAAAGGCATATCTCCCTCATATGATATCAGATTTTTGCAAAGTTGGTTGTGTAAGAAAGATCTTACATGGGATTTCCAACCATATAAATAAATCATGAAAAATAATTCTGATCTGGATGTTATGGCCATTTTAAAATGACCAAAATTTTGAAAGATGGAAATTTTCCAGATTTTCCTACTTATTCTGAAAATTAATTATTCTTCATTTCTTAGCTTATTCTTAGTTAGTTTGAGTCATGCGATGTTATAATCTCTACCCCTTGGAAACATTCGTCCTCGAATGAGTACTGTTTCTGTAAGCTAAGGGTAGTAACATCATTTCAGCACTCACCAAACAAAACAAGTAATAGTATGCTTACACATAGTCTTATAAAGTGCTAAGGAGAGAATTTAGTACCTTGATATGCATTTTCTCCAAACTCAAACAGATTTGAATATCTATTCTTCATATCCTTCTCAGATTCCCAAGCCATATATTCAACGAATTGGTTCCTCCAAAGGACCTTGACTGAAGTAACTTCATTTGTCCGCAACTTGTGAACTTGATGATAAAAAATATGAACCAGAATTTCTTCATAGAATAGGTTATCCTTAATCCCAAAATTATCTTTTGGTACTATCAATGAAGGATCACCCAAGCACTTCTTCAACGTAGAAATGTGGAATACCAGATGAACTGTTGCTAACTCTAGGGGTAGTTGTAACTCATAAGACACATTTCCCACTCTCTTGGAGATTCTATAAGGTCTGATATGTTGGGGACTAAGTTTCCCCTTCTTACAAAACAACATAACTCTTTTCATCGGTGAAACCTTAAGATAAACCCAATCATCTACCTCAAACTCTAATGACCTTCTTCTAACATCGGTGTAGGACTTTTGGAAACTTTGTGTCGTCTTCAGTCTTTCTTTAATCACTTTCACCTTCTACATAGCTTGGTGAACTATATCTTGTCCTATCAACCCCGTTCCACAAACTTTGAACCACCCAATAAGATATCTGCATCTACTCCCATAAAGAGCTTCATATGGAGCCATTTGGATGCTGGAATGGTAACTGTTGTTGTAAGCAAACTCAATGAGAGGTATATGATCATCCCAATTTCCCTTAAAATAAATAACACAATCTCTCAACATATCTTTTAAACTCTGAATACAACGCTCAACTTGTCCATTTATCTGAGGATGACAAACCGTATTCAAATTTACCTTTGAACCCAAACCTTTCTGGAAATATTTCTAGAATTGTGCAGTAAATTATTCCCCTCTATCTGAAAATGGAGACCGAAACTCCATGAAGTCGAACCAATTCTTGAAGGTAGAACTTAGCATAATGCTCAGTCGAATAGGTAGTTTTTACCGACAAGAAATGGGTTGACTTTGTCATTCTGTCAACAATCACCCGTATAGAGTCATGCTTCCTTCGAGATTTTGGAAAGCCTTTGATGAAGTCCATATTAATCATCTCCCACTTCCATTTTTTGAAGCTCTATATTCTAAGTAAAATCTCCAGGGCATTGGTGCTCTACTTTCAGTTGCTGGCAATTTGGGAACTTGGTAACAAACCCAATAATATCTTTATTCATGCCGTCCCACCAATATACTTCTCTCGAATTATGGTACATCTTGGTGGAACCCGGATGAATGGAGTACCTAGAGCTAAGTCATGAGTTGGATAATTCCTCTCATGAACCTTCAACTGTTTAGACGAATAAGCTATAACCTTGCCATTCTGCATCAACACACAGCCCAAGCAACCTCTTGATGCATCACAATACACAAGAAAATCATGAGTACCCTCTAGTAAGGTCAAAACTTGAGCGATAGTCAATCTTAAAGCTTTTCTCACAAACTTTAGACCATTGAAACTTGACCGTCTTCTGAGTTATATTGGTCAAAGGAGAAGAGATAGATGAAAATCCTTCAACAAATCTACTATAATAGATGTCCAATCCCAAGAAACTCCTTATATTTATTGGATATGTGGGTCTAGGTCAATTTTATACTTTTCAATCCTCTCAGTGTCAACTCTTATCCCTTCACAAAAAACAATGTGGCATAAGAATACCACACACTTAAGCCAAAACTGACACTTGGAGAACTTGACATACAGTTTTTATGTCTCAAAGTCTGAAGAACAATCCTAAGGTGACTAGCATGATCTTCACTCCTTGAATAAATCAGTATGTCATCAATGAAGACGATGACTAACAAATTTAAATAAGGTTTGAAGAATATGTTCATAAGATCCATGGATGTTGAAGGTGCATTTGTCAAACCAAAGGACATAATTAAAAATTTATAATGTCTATACCTTGTTCTAAAAGTTGTGTTTGAAATATATTAATCCCTGACCTTCAACTAATGATAGCGTAATCTGAGGTCAATCATGGAAAAGTAAGAAGCACCCTGAAGTTGATCAAAATATCATTTCTCCTTGGAAGATGATATTTTTTCTTAATGGTCACCTTATTCAACTGACGGTATTCTATACATATCCTAAGTGAACCATCCTTCTTCCTAACAAACGAGAATGGAGCGCCCCAAGGTGAGACACTAGGTCAAATAAAGCATTTATCTAACAAATCTTTCAATTGTTACTTTAGTTGTCTTAACTCTGCTGGTGCCATTATGTATGACAGAATAGAGATAGGACGAGTATTTGGGATGATGTCTATGACGAAGTCTATATCTCTCTCAGGAGGCACTCCAGGTAGATCATAAGGAAAAACATATAAACTCACTGACTATAGGAAGGTCAGATACCTCATCACTTGAGTCATTAACTTGGACTAAGTGATAGATACACCCCTTGGAAACTAACTTCCTTGCCTTTAGGTACGAGATGTAATGACCCTTAGGCACTGCTGAACTAATACTCCATTCTATAACTGGCTCATTAGGAATTTAAAACTTGACAACTTGTGTTCTGCAACCAATTGATGCATAAAAGGCATGAAACCAGTCCACACCTAGAACGACATCAAAATCTACCATGTATAACTCTTTTAAATCAGTTATGGTACTATTATGACTATCAGAAATAGACAATCATGATAGACTCTTTCTACTAGAATGTATTCACCAACAGGTTTGGAAACAATGAATGGTTCGCAAAATTGGTCAAGAGAAATCTCAAAGTTCATAGCAACATAGGGAATTAAAAAAGATAAACTCACTTCTGGTTCTAACAATGCATAAACAGTAAAGTCAATGACTCGAACCAGACCAGTGACAACATTTGGAAAATTCTATTGTTCTTGGCGATTATTGAGAGCATACAAGTGGTTTGTTCGCCTGTACCAGAAGTAGCTCCCCTAGGTGCAGCCCTATCTGGTGGAGCAACTGATGAAGACTGAGCCTTACTTCTCCCAATTAAACTGGCTTGCCTACTTTTTGGACATTCTTTCATGAAATGTCTGGTCTGACCGCACTTGAAACAACCTGCGAAGACTTCCCGACAGACGCTGAAGTGATTCCTACAAGACTTGGCACAAGAAGGAGTCTTACTACCCCCTTGTGCCACACTACCCTTTGAATATATAGTCCTATCTTTGGAGTTCTGACAATGATGCTAATTCTGTCTCTAGAAGCACGTGCACTAGAAGACGATAGTGCATGCCCCTTTGATTTCTTAAATTGTGGTCGACTTAAACCACCCTTCTTTTAACCAGAGTCATTTCCAGTCTTTGCTTTCTTGTTTCAATAATTTTCTATATACCTCATTCTTTTCTCTCAACTTGATGCACATAGACCATTATCCTGGATATGTCCATGTCGCCAACCAACATTCCAGCCCTACCTTCTTTACTTGAAGCATGAGCCAAACCAGTGACAAACAAACTCATTATGCTCCTCATGCCTTTCACAATCTCCGGACCATAGCGAGACAGTTGGGTGAAATTCAATACATAATCATGAACACTCATACTGGAGAGTATGTGTCAAAGTAGTCCAGACCTTTCTTTTGTCTGTACCCTTTGACTCACATTCAGTTTTATACGAATGAATGTTTTCAAAAAAGACTTTGCTTTCTTCAAGTCAATTATCGTATTAACATGAATCTCATGATTATAAGATTTGTGAACCAAAAACCGACAGGTCTTATTATTCACAACATATGCAATAAATACATAGTCTACTATTTTTTGTACAATTTTAACCCTCTTTGGTAGAGGAACCTCTACCTTGGCTAAACACCCCCACACTTTGAAATATTTCAAGTTGGGTTTCCTTCCTTTCCACAACTCATATGGAATTGATTTTTTTTATGAGGTACCATATTGAGTATCATATTAGTCGTAAGGATGACTTCCTCCCAAATATTTCGCGGTAAACCAGAATTGATCATCAAGGAATTCATCCTTTCCTTTTATGTTTTGTTCTTTCGTTCCACTAAACCATTTGAGTGTGGTGTATAAGGTGCAGTAGTTTGATGATAATACCATATTCCAAACATATATCTGCCAAAGGAGATTAATATTCTCCACTCTTATAATTATGAATCATTTTTATCTTTAGATTCAATTATTTCTCTACTTTATTTTTCTATTGCTTCAAAGCATCAACTGTTTCATCCTTACTATTAAGCAAATATACATAACAAAATTGAGTGCAGTCGTCAATAAAAGTTATAAATAATTTTTTTCACCATGAGATGGTGTCGAATTCATATCACATATATCTCTGTGAATTATGTCTAAAGTTTTAGAATTTCTTTCAAATGACTTATAAGGATGTTTAACAAACTTAATTTCCATACAAATTTAACATTTCGATTTATCGCATTTAAAATCAGGCAATACTTCTAGAATGACCAACTTTTGCAAGGTTTTGTAATTTACATGTCCTAAACTAGCATGACATAAATCATTCGACTCCTATAGGTAAACAGAAGCAGAATTCTTATAAATACTTTCAACAACCATTACATTCATTTTAAAAAGATCCTCATTGAGATAGCCTTTTCCTATGAACATCTCATTCTTACTTATTACACATTTATCACTAACTAGGACACACTTAAACCCGTTCTAATAAATAGTGCAACAAAAAATAAATTCTTCCTAACTGTAGGGACATGCAGAACACTGTTCAAAGTAAATACCTTGTTGGATGTCATTTTCAACATTACTTTCCCAGTTCCTGCAATCTTTGCGGTTGCTGTGTTTCCCATGAACAAATCTTCATCATACTCAGCAGGAGTGTACATTGCAAAGCTTCTTTGCAAAGAAAATATGTCGAGTGGCACCTGAGTCGAGAAACCACTTCTTGGAATGTTAACTAAGTTACACTTTGAGATCATTGCAGATAAGTCATCTGCATCTTTCATCTCTTCCACGATGTTTGCTTGACTTTTGCCTTTGCCTTTGTATTTGTCCTTTGTTGGAGCACAAGAATCAGAAGACCTATGACCAGCCTTACCTCAGTTGTAACAGTTGCGTTTGAATTTCTTCATGGCCTGTTCTGACTTCTGCCCATTGGACTTCATTCTCTTTTTGTCTTTGGTAAGATCTTCTTCAACAATATTAACTCCAATGATTATTGAACTCTTACAAGACTTCTTTTTGGTGTTTTTGTTATCTTCCTCAATCTTGAGCGGAACCACAAGATATTCAAGCTTCATTTCTTTATACTTATGCTTTAGATAATTATTGAAGTCGTTTCACGAAGGAGGCAACTTCTTGATGCAGGCACTTGAAAAGTTTCATTTACTACCATATCTTCAACGTTCAGGCAGAATAAGTTGAAGTTCCTGCACTTTTGATCCAACAGCTTTACTATCTACCATTTATAGTATAAAAAGTTTGCGACCACAAACTTTTTTAAGCATGCATCTTCTGTCTTATATTTTTTCTCAAGTGCATCGCACAACTCTTATGAAGTTGTATTGCACTTTAGACACTATATAAGTCATTGTCTAAAGAACTCAAAATGCAGCCTTTACATAGGAAGTTTGCTTGTTTTCATGCTTCAATAATCATGAATTTTTCTTTATCTTGCATATCAACAACACGCTGGTAATTTCAGCAGACCAAGAGTGGTAAGCCAGAAAAATACCCATTGATGTCATTCTTTGAAATTCACACTAGTGAATTTACTTGGTTTCTCAGCTCATGGTACAACAGTTCGGGCCGGTATAACAACAGTCATTGTAAAACCAGTGTTTATCATTTCTGATAAATAAAAGTCGATACAACCTTATTAAGCAATACCTTATAATTGCAGACTGCAAGGAGTATAAAATCATAAAGATTTTTGTCTCCACCACACAAATTAATAATAATTAATTTTCTTAAGATTGTTGCCAATCTCTGTTAGAAAAATTCAGAATTAAAAATTCTAATAAATTTTGCAGAAACACAAAGTAATCAAAATTTAATGAACCAGTATGAAGGATGAATATAAATTTAATTCACAAAAACTAAAATATGTAAAATGTACTAGAATCTAAAAAAGTTTTAACAAGAAAAAGATCAAGTCCATTGAACTCACAGTGTTCCTTTAAGGAAATTATTCCCCTTCGATAATCGAGTTTTGGTTTGAAACGTGTCCTCCCAGGGTAAAATGACCCCAATCACCACCGTTTAGATACCGAAAACTATGGTGTCAGCGAACCACTCAACAATAGTAAAGTATACAAAGAAAAAAATTGTGCAGAAGAAGAAGAAGAAAATCAAAAAAATTGTGAGGAAAAATTCTGAAGAGTGAATGGTACTTATAGGCAAGAGGGACAGGTTCCAAAAGGTTGCAACCCTTTCAAAATCTATGCGACCATTAATGAAAGTTTGCAATCTTTCAAATGGTACTCACTGTTCCTGAAAGTTGCAAACTTTCAGAATAGTCATTTCCAAATTGGCGAGAAATTTAAATAAAACGGAAAAGTTTTTTAAGTCAAACGGGTCGCGCACGGATCGAAGTCGGCTAATGTTAATCAACTAAAAAGTTTTCAATAGAATAACTGAAAATGTTTTAGCCATTTAATTTAATTAATTAATTAAATAAATAAATAATTAAATAATTAAAACAAAACTTGTCCAAAAAATAATCTCTCGATCATTTTTCAAAGCCGAAGCCGAGCCGAGAGATGATGACAACGCGAGGGGGTTCCTCATTCCAACCCTTTTAACAATTAATAGGAGTGTCTCTATATTTAAACTCTCCTATTTTTCTTTCTACCACCGCTGAGGGACAAATGTATATTCATTAAAACATGAGAGGACTTTTCAAGTTCTGAATTTTTCAAGTTCCTTTCTTTCTCTCTATTTCCCATCAATTTTTGCTACATACCCAACATTCTAATCATAATAACATGTATCACTTCGTACCATGACATTCACCTGGTCTAAAATAACTCAGTACAATGATATTTTTTATTAGACACAAAATCTCATTCATTTACAATAATAGAAACATACATTCTTAGATGATTCACATACAATCAGGGTAATTATGATATGTTATATATTTATGCATGTGTGTTTGTATGTATGTGTATATAAATAATCATATATCACAATCGTTATGATAAGGCTTAAGTCATATACCGCCCCTCAAAGTTGTCCGCGTAGTTCACTTAGACACCTCAATTGAGACTTGTACCTATTGAACACTTAAATTGTTCAAAACCTATACCTATTAGGCACAAAATGCTGATATGGCAAAAAAAGTATACTGCACTTCCCTGAAGCGCGTGAAAAGACATAAAATAGTGTCTTTTTTATTTATTTTTTACATATTTTCTTCTTTAATTTACACTTGGCATTATAATTAACTTAAAAAATATTTTCTCCATTATTTACACTTTTTTCGAAAAAGAAAACACCCCACTCCCTATATATCATCTTCTTCATAATTTAGTTTACAAAACTTTCTTCATTTTAGCTCTAACACTGTTTTTTTTATTTTTTTATATATAAAAAATATGTATCTTCCATATATGAAGATAAATGAAAATCAACTATGAAGATTCAGATTTGAAAGAAAGTCTTCGTATGATTTATTTCAAATCTCATAAAAACAAGGAACAAAAATGAAGAAGATGGAAAAAGATAAATGATTTTTATGTATTACAATAGTTAACCAATATTTATTTATCACAATTTACTCAAATTCATATGCGGTCATTAAATTTATCAAAAATGATATAAGAAAATTTAAAAAAAAATATTTTGGAGCTATCAATTTCATTTTGTCATCGATGTAGAGTTGAATAACCGCCAACAAAAGTTTCTTTCTTCTTCACTCTTAGTATGAAAAAAAAATTAATCTTGAAGTTATTTGAAAATAATAAGATTTTGTAATTTGAGAAAGAATGTGTTTTGGGGAAGAAGATAAAGATGAAAGGGGGTTGCAGTGGGGTTGGGTAAGGTGGGGTAGAATAGGTTGACATTTTTATTTTTTATTTTTATTTTTTAAAAAATTAGATATTAGATGTGTGTGTTTTTATAATTTTTGGGCCCAATGCCAAATGTTATTTTTTAATTAGTCTAGTTTCCACATCACCGCAAGTGTATCACACACTCTTCACATTTTTTGTTGATTATCAAAAAATGTCTAATAGAAATGATTATTACATAGGTCAAAGTGTTCAATTGTAACTAGTGTTTGTTGAAGTGTCTAACTGAATTATGCGGACAAATTTAAGGGGCCACTGATGACTTAAGCCTTATGATAATAATAATTTATTCTTAAATAAATGCTTTGAGAATTAAAATCCACTATTTTATCCTTATTAACGGTCTATCACATTACCCTAGGGTCATTTAATGATTACAATTAATTCTTTAATACTCACATTATCTAAATTAATGGAGTTTCTACTCCAACTACCCCCTCTTAATTAAGTAATTTCTACGCTTAAGGTCTCATATTAATTAATTTCAAGGGATTAATAGATGAAGAAGTTGATGGAGAAACTTACTTCAGTGAAAAGTTTTCATTACAGCCTTAGTATAATCGCTCCTCTAGAGATTTGAATGAGGTTTTGCAGTTTATGACATAAGACCCATCGAAACTTACTTAAAACACTGGTAACACTTTGCCATAGCGACCCTGCTTCGTTATTTTCTATAGCAATTGCTCTAAGGCAAACCACTCATTGCTATGATGAAATTGTTAGGATCGAATTCACACACACACTTGATGAATAGAGAACACAAGAACATTAGAGAGAATTAGATGAGAGATCTAGAGAGAGAAAAACAGAAACCAATATTTCGTGGTAACACCCCGTGAGTAAACTTCCAGGGCGGTGGGGTATATATATTAATAAATTAGAGTATTTTTTGTTATAGATAATAAATGGAGAATAAATAGTACAGCATAAACAATTATATATATTAATCAGGCTCCACAACCTAACTAAAATAAGTTCTCAACATTGACACTTTTTACTAAACGCTTATAACTTTCTTCTTTAGACTCAAATTAATGAATAACCAGTGGTATTGGAAAGAAAACTCGAAGACCTTTTATTTGATAGTTTTGTGAATAAATAACTCTTTAATAGGAGAGGTTTTCTTTGATGTTGACCCTAGTAAAAATTTATATTGAAACTCAATCGCTAAAGTCACTTTGAACTCAACTTCGTTTCTAAGGGTTCCACATGACTTTAGTGCGTATCTAATGCTCTCACACACTCAAAATTGATCTTAACACATAAATAATTAAATTTCATCAATTTCGATCTATCTATACATATAGGGTGGTTTTAAGCCTTAGCCTAAAAGTTTGAGAAGTCACAGTAAACAAAATAATTGATCTCTCAACTATAATTCATATTTTAAAAGAAACAAAAAAATAAAACTCTTAACTAATAAACATTAAGCACATGTGAAAAATATCTCCTCAATTGGATGGGTAAACAATTCACCTTCATTGACCATAAAGCAAACACCTCAACGTCAAGAAAAAGGGCATTAGGAAAAACAAATTAAAGCAAACAAAACCAAGCATTGCATCATTTTGTTTGTTCATTTCGTATCTCTCCAATATTTAGTTTTTTTTGCTTTAGTTTTTTTCACCTAATGCCTTTTTCCTGTTATCGAGTGTCTCCATTTGTCGAGTGTCTTCTTTTTTATCTACGACGGTGTACTATTTGAAAATTCACCTGGACTTTCTTGACTAATCAAAGGCTCAAAATAATAATCCCCAATTCTCTTCTCTCTCAAACCCTAAGGATAAATAAAAATAGAATTCATTCAAGATTTCTTTAATCTTTTTCAAGCTTCTTCTTCAAGGTAAATCTTTCTCCAAGTATTTCATTCTTTCCTACTCAAATTCCTCCATACAATTATGAATCACAAATGAAAATCAGAATAACTGGTCATAGAGATTTCAAGAAACTAATTCAAGAATCTCAAGAAAGATTTTCTTAATTATTTACCTTCAAACTAAGGTTCAAAGGCTTTTAATCAAGTTCTTATTCAAGATTCTTCATATAAGGATATTATAGTGTTTCCTAGTTATTCCTCACACTTTCTAAATCAGTAAAAGAGTAATCTAGGATTGTATCCCTAGATTTGAGTATTCCGGAGATAAGTTGATTTTGAGTTCTTGAGTTCATGTTTCTTTTTGAAATTCAATTTTTAATTATTGAATAGTTATAATATTTTATAAAATAAGATTCTTGAATTGATTTCTTCATGTATATATTTTACATGAACCCTATGAATTGAGTATTCTTGAGGTGAGTCGGGTTGTTGAGTTCTGAGTTTTCATATTGCTATTAAGATCGCTGAGTTGAATCGTTCATGTTCATAATATTACATGCACCCTATGAGTTGATTTATAAATACTGATAAGCTTTTTAAAACCAACATTAATTTGAGTTTTTGAGGAATTAAAAAATGAGTTTTGAGAAAGAGTTTCTAAAACATGATTAGTATGACAATCAAGTATGTCATCAATGTTTAAGAAGTATGGTATCTACATATGCCATCAATGTTTGACTATGACTTCCCGAGTCATCAATTCATATTACAATATGATTTTGATATATTTTGTAGAAAGAATTTCAGCTGAACTCTTAGATTATACATTGCATCTGGCCTTTTGAGATGCAATGTTGCTTTTTTCAGTTTCTGCTTTTAGTAACTCTTGTTTTTGCAGGTCCTTATCACGGTGGAGTTTGGAAAATAAAGGTGGAAATTCCAGATGCATACCTGCATAAATCTACGTCAATTGGTTTTATTAATAAAATGTACCATCCAAATGTTAATGAGATGTGAGTTTTCAACAGCTTAATTCTGTAGATAATTTCATCCTTCTAAGTGTTGTTTTAGCCGAAGTCTGAAATTTCAACGCTTATCATTTTTCAGCTCAGGATCAGTTTGTTTAGATGTTATCAACCACACCTGGAGTCCCATGTTTGGTAATTGGATATGAGCAATGATAAGATTTTGAAATTTCTATGGTTTTTCCGCCCACTTCCTTTTTAGTAACTTAGCTGGTTTTGAAACAATTTCCACAGATTTGACAAATGTGTTTGAAGTGTTTCTCCCACAACTTCTCTTGTATCCTAACCCGTCGGACCCATTGAATGGGGAGGCAGCTGCCCTGATGATGCGAGACCGAACTTCATATGAACAAAGAGTCCAAAGGTATAATGATCCATATCAGCTGCTTATTTGTTAAAAAAATTTGTGCTTACTTTAAGTGGGCGAGAAGAACGAACTATTAGAAGTCCTTGAATCTTTGAGTCAGGTAGACTCAATAGAATTAAAATCTCATAGCTTTAGTTTGGTTTAGGGTCCACTGGAGACAACCTCTCTACCTGTCAAGGTAGGGGCAAGGTCTGCATTCACTCTACCTTCCCCAGATACCACTCGCGGGACTATACTAGGTATGTTGTTTTTGTAGCTTAGAATTTTGATTGGTTCCTAGGGAATTGGTTATCCTTTGTTTTCTTGATATTTGTGCGTTGATTATGTTAGAATTCTATTGTAGATCTAATTTTCTTAAGTTAGCTTCTCTTAAACTATTCATGGTTAGACTATGTTCGGGTGAATAGACAACAACATATGGGCCTAACTATCAGTTATTGTCCCCACTTAACACTTGCTGTCTCAAGAAGGACAGACCTTTTAATTCCGACACAGTTGTAGGTAGATCAGTATTTTCATTCTGTTGGTCATCTGTAGTGTATAATTTATGAGTCTGCTTCGATAAAGATGTCCATTTGATCGAGAAGTATGGTCTAAATAATGTAGAAACTTTCTAGCAAACCAACTTTATGGCGACTTAGGTATGGATTGTTTTGATAGTGAAGAAAATTCATAGTTAACGTATTCCTAGCATTCCAAACTAGCTTGCGGAGTCTTAGCATCCTCAATCTACTTTGTATCAGTCCTAATCTGATGTGTTTGGTTTATTACTAGAGGAAGCTAAAAAAATGGGAACTTCTAGATGTTGTTCGCTTAAGTCAACCTACCTATTAATGCTTCCATTATCTGGCCTAGTTTTAAGGTGAAATGCAGAGAGTATGTTAGATTTCTTACTCTATTTTATATGGGACTACCATGTTAGATACTTCGACCACAGCATTAACATACTTATCTTACATAAAGCAACTCTTTTTTCAGAAAATTCTTTCATGTGGGTATTTTGCTTAGAAATTTGGAAAGGGCAGAAAAACTCTGTTGTTCAGACTCGTCAAAATGTCGTCCACCGTATAGGGTCCACCAAATGTAGTGCATTTTTAGAGATTCAACACAGATGTTGCTTGGACATATTACTGTTAATTTATGTCTGCTTAAAATCTTCAAAATTGTTGTTGCATCAGTGTCTGATCCTCCAAAAGTGCACTACTTTTGGAGAATCCAATATGCACTCGTCGAACTGCATAGTTAAAAAAACAAAAAACAAACTATTGATTGTGAATGGGATCTGAAAAGAAGTTTCCCTCTTCATGTTCTTTTATATGTGTGTGTTTCGCGCATTTATCTTCTTCGATTATTAAGTTTCTTCATTAAAGCTCGATATTTTTTAGCATTTCATGCTAAAACATGGATGTTTGGTACTGCAACAGAGTATTTTGGCATGGCAGGAGAGTAAGAGCAGATTATCTAACATCTGACATACAAGTTGTAACAAACAAATGGATGTTTTTCTATAAAAAAAATTTTAAGTAATTATTTGATATTTAAAATAATAATAATTACAATTTGATGTTTTTAGGACAAAAATTACTTAGTTACACATAAAGCAACTCACTAAATTGTAGTATTCCACCAAAAAGTTTCTGTACGGGTTTATAAGTGTCTATCACATAGATAAGTTAATCATTATAAAAAGTCTATTACGTGAATGAATTACATAAAAATGTCTCGATGTACTACGAAAAAAGATACTTATGACTCATATGTTGAAATAGTTTCCACCTATGTTCACTAGAGTCTACTTCAGAAATTAGTTAATCACATAAAACAATGTACCGTAAATTAGTCAATCACATAAAACCATCTATCGCGTTTTTTTTTTTTAAAAAAAACATCCGACCTGCCGGATTCAAACCAGCGACCAAAAGATTTCAGCAGTGCCACTACAGTCTTCCGCTCTACCAACTGAGCTAAGGTCGGTGATTATATAATTGAGTCACAAAATATTGTAAATATTATATTATAATAACTAAAATGGTGTGTTCTACTGACATTAGACCGCATGTATATTCAATTTCATTTGGCATAAATTTTAAATAACTATATATGTTATTAAGCAAAACATGTTCTGAAGTAACAAAACTAAATTACAAATGATGAATGTAATTGGATAGTGATGACTGATAATGGTTTGTTAGAATGTAGAACAGTCCGTCCTTATAATTTTTGATCAGTTTATTATTTAGAATTTTGAAAGATGATCAAGGTAGTCTGCTTCAAAGCTATTGCATTATATGGACATGTATTCGCAAATCACAATATATAGTCAACCCTTCTCTTCTTTACTAAAATAATACTCATCATTTTACAAAATCAATACATAAATAACATTATTCTTCATATATTACCCATTAGAGATAAGCCTTGAGAATATGAATTTGACCAACATCAACAAACTAAATATTTAATTCATATTCATTAGTCAATTTAATTAATCAAAATAATTAATTTATGTTTATTTATTAAAAAGACAAAGATGAATCAGTCAACATACTTTTAAGCGTATTTACTAATGTATAAATCATTGTGTTGTTGTGTGCCAAACGTTGTATGTTGAGTACATATACAACACATTTTGAGGAATTTAGCAAATGTAACTAAGTGGTTGTCCAATTTTATTATATCTTTCATTATACTCACCACCTCAATCTTATCTAATTATTTTCTCTATTTTTGTCTAGTATCATTCAACCTCATAAATACATCTAAGACATTTAATTTATTGCTTAAGGTTTTTTCATGAAACAAAGAGATATATATACACCCATAATATGAAAAATCATTAATGAAAATAATAAAATATTTTTGTTTATTTTCCCCTTTCTATGAGACTAGTCTACAACCCATAAGAAGTTTTACGAACCGTAGATTGGTCTCGCAGACCTGAATCAGTAGCCAAAACTCCTGCAATCTATTTCCTTTTTGAAATCCTAAATGTTACACCATAAGCCCAGAAGATACACTCATCGGTAAGTTTAAGTAAAACCCAAATAGAACTTTATAAGCCCATTAGGTACACAGATAAATTAAATTTACTAAAATGAGATACGGCAAGTCCAGATCCAGAGAAGGCGTAGACCAGACCTCTAACCGTGAATGACCTTCAAGTAACCAACAAGAACAACCCATCTAAAGCGTACAAAGCCCGTACCTCGAAGCAAAAATGAATCTCTCGGGGCGTCAGGCCATAGGAATAAGTGTGTCGACTCAATTGAGGATAAGACCATGACGTATAGGACCCTAAGAGGGTCCTACATAAGCCACTTGACATACATACAATAAGAGAGTTTAAGTAAGACGTCTCATATGCCGAATTATAACTATGTCTTGACAAACCATTATTAAACATCATAAGAGAGGTAGGAATGTAAACCATACACTACGTACAAATTCTCAAGAGTAAACAATAAAAGCAATAAATGATCTTCAAGGATTTTTCCTCAAAGTATGAGGACTCACCAATACTATAGCGAATAGCAATCCGAATCTAGACACGAGCAGGAGGAGGAACGTTAGACCCTATATTATGAAACAATATAGGCACATGTATGCATTAGTACATCGAATGTACTAAGTATGAGAAAATATGCATAAACGTAGACGCAATATCATAGTAGGCTTAACACATGTAATGCATGATAGAATGGAACATTTAAAAGCTTAGAAAGCAAAGTCATTGAAACCATGAGACAAGGAACTTACCTTGAACTTTCAATGTTCCTGCAACCACAAGCACCACTGAAGCAAAATGTGTCAATCTGATACCTCATAAACAAATTTCAATGGTGCCCCATCATTCATTATCTTCTTCATAGAACCTGAGTAGATATGACACATACTGAGATTCTGCTTATTTTCGTACATGTCGGAAGAGGGGAGGAGTCAGATTATTACTCTGAGAATGTGATAAACATACCTATCATCAAACAGAATCATATTGAGTGAAACACCAAACTAACAACTTACATTCTAACAGTCCCACAATTTCATATAAGTTAAATACAAAGTCTTATGAGAGTAGATATCAGACTTTATTCGTCAAATAAAATTGCATAAACATACATGGAGAATAAAAATGCAAACTTTGATATGGAAAGACAGAGGATAAACACGTGTAGATTCTTATACACTTCGAGTAATTTGATGTTTTATATATATAAACTTCAGTAATGAGTCTACCGCAGAAGATTATGTTCGTCATACAAAATAAAAAGTGATGGTTCCTCTGTGAAACGTAACAGACCTTGTTAAACAGTAAAATTAGTTGATTACAAAGTGCCTATAAATTCTAAATAAAATCTTACCTACTGTAATGCCTGCCGCTCATGGGATTTGGCTTGATTTACCACATCAACATTCTAGCATGACCTTGGAACTAGTAACCTATAAGGAAATAAAGCATAATCGGTTTAAGTGGACAAACATCATGCTAAAATATAGCACAAATGCGATTGATTGATAGTTTTGCATTTATAATGTAAAAATAAACGCAAATATTTTCTTCTGGAACTCGTGGAAAATAATATTTGAAAATTTGACTCAAAAAGTGCAAGAGAAACATAGACTTACGCCTATCCTGAATTATATAACCGTCTACTTGAATTTTATGAATATGGGAAATGTTTGACCACTGGAGTTTCGACCACTCCTATTGGTACAACTTTTTTCTAACTGTGGGCAGCTATAAATGTAGAGTGTCCTTAAATTTGTGAGGCATTTCATGACATCTCTAGATGGCAGACGCTCTAGTTTTTTGCGGTTCTCTAAAGATATATATTCCAAAGAAGCAAGGTTGACGAGCCCACCTAATAGAGCTTCTAACAATGGACAATCATACATGGACAGATAGCGTAATTTGGGCATGACATTTGAGAAGTCCACATGTCGTAGACTTTTGAAACTCATAAGATTCAATGATTTAGGAGAAGTAAGGTTGCCAAATCTCTGAGGAAGAGCCTCGATTCTAAAATTATCTATACCAAAGTGTGTTAGGGACCAGGGTTGAATAAGCTGATAAGGCAGAGAATCCCTGTAAAAGTGTCCCCTAAGTTCAGTCTACGAAGGGACAACAACTGCTGAATACCATTAAAAATCAATTGGAATGCCTCAAAATCCACCGTCTCTGAGAAAGGACCGATTCCCAGATCCATTAACCTAATGAGACGGTAAAGGCCCCCTGAGGGTAAACTAATCAATTTGGAACAATCTGATATACACAAAGAGGAAAGTGAAGGCATTTCTCCCACATGTAAAGGCAAGGAAACAAAGTTCTTATAGACTAACATATACATAGCCTCTGGAGAATATAAACAATTCTCTCTATTGGGAACATGAAGAGAAGATAAATTGGGACAGTCGAATATTCGAAATGTCTTAAGATTGTACAAACTTTGTGGCAAATCACGAAACTCTCCACATTCTGAGACGGATAAGAATTGAAGAGAAATTTTGTTGCGTAGCATCTCATTTGGTACACAGGTGAGCTCTTTCACGTGATCAACAGTATGATCCACAAGAGATGTTAAATTATTGCATAAGTTCAACAATGTCATTTCACTGTCAACTCTTTCGATTATTAATTCACGTAGGATTTCAAATTGAGTTGGAGTACTTTGTAACAGTGGACAGTCTGTAATTCTCAATTTCTCAAGTCTAGGAAAATTCTTACTCCAACTTCATCTCCTTTCCACTCAATAAGGCTGCACATATTCACCAATACTAGTTATTTTAATGATAGGAACACATGGATATTGCCGTTATTGCTGCTTGATCCATTATAATTAATCTCAACACCATAAAATTTAGGTACGATCCATTCCAATTAAAGGAATCCTATCATCTCAATATGCCGAAGGAACTTCAGTTGGCCAAGCGATGGAATTTCTTTGCACTTTTTGCAAACACTTAATCTCAACTTGATCAAATTTGGTAGCAATCCTTCACTGAACCATGAAGGAAATATATCCCCGAAATAGTTCTCCACTTCTAAGGTTTTTAAGTTGGGATGTGGTTGAAGGCCATCCAACACATGGTCATCATTGATCTCATAGCCTTCTGTTTCATTGTGGGACCATAAATATGCCACGCTGGAGATATTTGGTTTCTCCTATATATATATATATGTTGTTCGCGCCTTTTCTTTATTTCTGACTAATTGGAGACGTCTGATAGTCAATTTACCTCGAAGGTTTTTCAAACGACCTGATTCTTCTATTCGACGATCTTTCTTTAAACTTACAAAGAACAATGGTAGCGTCTAAAGACTAGTCAATTGACCCATATTAAATGACATCTGAATATATAATCAGTAATGATTACTGTTTCAATATATGTGTCTCAAACTTATTATATTTTCCATTTCTTCTATAACTTTTCCGAGTGAAAAACAATTTTTGACTCTTAAGTGTTTGCAAATTGCAGAGCTTGCAAATGGAGTTGGGCAAGGTTGTGATGTTAGGGTTGGAGAGATCAAGATATCTGAAGAATATTAGCTTGCTAATTTTTCCTGATAACTCCACGATGCCTGATCCGGACAAATTTAAGACTCTCAAGAACTGAAAGCTCAATAGCATATCATAAGATATATTACTTTTCTAGAATAATGTGCACAAACGTCCTGACTCATTTATCATGTCCATTTTATCACTTGGTGAGACCCATTCAATGTATCCAACTTGAGAAAGTTTTTCTCCATCATTGCCCTTCGAATCAAATAGTTTAGATTTTAAGATATCTCCATCCAAATCGTGCATCTTATAGTACTTTATATTGTTGTGCTCCTCTAGCTCAACATATTGCAGCAAGGAATTTTGCAATAGGATTTGTAAAAAATTGTGCCCAACATCTTCTATCACGGTGGTCTCTTGATATGGATGGAGAAACCCTTCTGCCATCCAGATTCGGATAATTTGGTCCTTTTCAAACACAATCTTTTGGAAACATTGCAAAGTAAGCAAAACATTTTTAAAGATATGGTGATGGTAGATAAACATAGCTGAGTTTTAGGATTTCCTTTAAGCTATTCTCTCCATTATCATGTTCACCTGCAACAATTGGGTTTCCATCAAGAATAGTCCACCATTCATGTTTCTCCTTGTTGCGCAACAGGCCTCCCAACACACTTGCTCCAAACGGTAGACCTTTTCAACAATCCGATTCTTCACGCTCACTATTTCTTCCGGATCTTACCCATCATAAAATGCTCACTGTTTGAAAATAGACCAACAATGATCATTCGCTAATTTTTTGAACATATGAAGGCCTACTGTCGCTACTGTGGATGCCACCAGCTTCATACGAGTCATCACAAGAATGCAGTTTCCTCTTGATGTGTTTACTCCTCTCAAGCTGTCGATGAACTCATCCCACACTGGAAGGTCAAAACTCCACAAATCATCTAAGACAAGCAGATATATTTTTCCTCCTAGTTCATCTCGGAATTTCTTCACTATTATATCCCTGGTATGGACCTCAAGTTTCCGCTGTGTCAATGATTCGAGGATCTGCTCAAGAAAGCTCTTAGTGTCTGACATTTCATGTAGACACAACCAAACTCTCTTTTCAAAGTGTTTTTCGATCTCTTCATCATTGAAAATTCACTTAGCAATAGTAGTTTTCCCTAAACCCCCCACACCCACTATGGGAATAGCACACAGTACAACTTCCTCTCTCATGTTCAACATCTTCTCCTTAATTTCAACAACATTATTATCTCTACCAACAACATCCAAAGAAACTACTAAGAAATCTGTTTCTCGAATCATCGGTACTATTTGCTGAGAAGGAACTATGAGTGATTGGAGACCTAGGTCTTTGGATAACTGATTGATATCCCTCAACCCTTCATTTATATTCTTAATTTTTTGAGATATTTTGCTTATAAAATAAGATTGAGAAATGAAACCACTGACCTTCCTCATTGGACTGTTTTGAGCTTGTTCTTGTAGAGATTCATATAGGAATTATCAAGCACATTCTCAGCATCTTCACAAAATCTCTCAAGCATCATGAGCCATTTCCCACTGCTTGATCTTCGTCATCAACTTGTCGTCTTTGAGCATCATGAATGAAATCTTGAATAATAGATACGTTTTGTGTCATCCTTCTGAGATGCTTGTTGCAATCCGGCCTTACTTTCTCAATAGTGAGAGAAAGAAGTTTTTCAAGCAAAACTTGAATTGTAGCACCAGTTACAGGGTCAGCCATTGTTGAATTTGCTTTGTCTTTTTAATCCTTCACCAAAGTCTTCTCAAGGTTTTGGCACAAGTCTTTCTTTTGCTACTTGTTTATGGCCACTAAAGGAAACACAATAAAATTGGGTGTTTTTTTCTTCTTTTTCTAATGAATGGCAGTCACTTTCCAAATCAATAAGTGGTTTGGAAAAATTTTCAGGAAATATTACATTTTCCGTTTAAAAAAGAGTGAGCTAATTTAATGTGACACGGAGTTTTAGAAAATAAAGGATACTTTTGAATCTTATAATTTTAAATAAAATTTTTGATAAATGTAAAAAATTGTCCTTTGAACTTGTAGATTTAAACAAGTCATGCACTAATTTGAAATTAAAATGTTAACCCAAAAAAAAGAAAAAATGTCATTTTTTTAATAGATTAAAAATGAAAGGTCATTCTTTTTTAATATGAGGGAGTATTGAATTAATAACTCAGAAGTGATAAACAATTGGCAGTAACATTTAGCCAAGTTTTCTATTTCTTTTTCTTTTGATTGAGATTCTACTTTTCCAAGTTGGATGGTACTTACATATAAATGTTGCTACATGTGATTTACAACAGAACAGTCATATGTAGCAATATATGACTTCTCACCACAGAATAATTATATGTTGAAGCATGTACTTTTTTCCATAATTACTAATTACTTTTTAAATTAATTTCTTTGGTACAATGTCATTATTTGTAGGGATTGATTGTCGTAGTGATGGATCGAGAAGAAAAATCGATACATATGGCGTTGGGAGGATAGTAAAAAACGAGGAGTCGGTTCAGTAGGGATGTATGTCGAAAGAAACATTTTGTATGATGAATTCTTCAATTTAGTCATGCAAAAGTATGGATACAATTGTAAACCGCAAGATCTTGTCATAAGTTACATTCCCCATTTTTTCATAATGAGAAGGTTTTACCTTTTAGATTAACTGATCAATCTAGTTTGAGTGTTTATTTGGGAGGAACAGAGAAACCACCAATATTAAGAGTCTACGTGGAAGAAAATCCGGTCGAAGAGGATCATAATGCAGACCAAGTCCAAAAAGATATGTTTAATGATGAATTTGATCTTGTGGATCGGACATGAATAATCTCGACGATGAAATTTGAATAGGTGAAGGTGAAGTTCAAGCTGAAGGGTCGAACCTTGAGAGCAACTTTCCTCCTACACCTATAGTTGGCAGCAACAATGCATGTTCTTCACAATTTTCACGTGTTAATAATGTTCGAGATAATGAGATAGGTTTTTATAAGGGAATGACATTCAAGAACAAGCAAGAACTGATAAATTCATTGAAAATTGCTTGCTTGAAAAAATATTTTAGACTGAAAAAGATTATCATTTCTCTAAATGTTCATATTGGATCACAATTGGTGGCTAAGGGCTGTGAATTTTACAAGTAGCGACAGTTTTGCCATTAGAATCTATGAAAAGTACCATAAGTGTGGTTCAGAGTATCTTACAAGCCATAATCCCAACGCCACGACACAAGTCATAAGTAACTACTTTGAAAATAGGTTTCCTAATCATAAAGGCCCATCCACAAGAAACATGTCAAATCAACTCCGCACAGAATTAGGTTGTAAAGAAAGCTATTGGATGATTTATAAGGGCATGAAGCATGCTAAGCTTAATATTAGGGGAACACAAGAGCACGGGTATGCAGTGCTTAATGTATATGGTTATATGCTTGAAGTTGTGAATCCATGAAGCAAAACGACATTGTCGCTCGATGAAAATGGGAGGTTTCAATGTTCTTTGTATCATATGTTGCTTAGATAATTGGTTTTCAAGAAATTTGAAAAGTAATAGCCGTTGATGGCACATTCCTGAGGAGCAAGTATGGAGGAGTTTTGCTATCAGCGTGGCACAAGATGCTGAGAATCATATATTTTCAGTGGCTTTCTGTGTCGTGGACAAGTAATATGATGCCTCATATGAATTTTTTTTAAAATATGAGAAGCTTTGTAGATGATACTGATGAGTTGTGCATTATCTTTGATAGGTGTCCAAGCATTCAAAAGATGGTTATGAGAATCTACCTTGCAGCTCATTATGGTTGTTGCATGAGACACCTTGGGGATAATATTAAAACTAACTTTAAAATTTCGAAGATAGTGTCCCATTTTTAAAAAACAGAAAAGGCGTACGATATATTTGAGTTCAATGACCATTTCAATCAAATAAGAGATTTGGTACCAAGGCGGATGAAGCTCTTGAACGTATTGGATTTCACATGGACTAGGGCATTTTTCCCGGAAAATAAGTACCATCTCATTTTGAGTTTATTTTTACTTTATGTGCGTTGTTTGATTTTTATCTTTTGTTGTGTAGATATAAAATTATGACGTCAAACATCATGGAGTCTATGAATGCAATGTTGGATGTTAAAAGAGAATTCCCATTGTCGTACTATTTTATGAAATAAACAGGATATTGCATTGTTATTTTATCAGAGGCGTATGGAACTGGTGCACTCTGCAAAGTGATTTGTTCCCTCAATTGAAAAAGACATATTATGGTATGTCAATGCGGGCAACAAGTTGTTGGCCCATCAAATCGCTAACTAGAAGTTCAGTGTCACTAGTCATGGAGATGGTTCTACTGCGAATCTACAAAAAAGAACTTGTACTTAAAGAATTTTTGACTTGGACAAAATACCTTGTCCACATGACATGGCAGTGCTTCGATCCCAACATGGTGCAGATTTTGGAAATCAGATTTACATGTACTAATCTCCATATTATTCCGTGGAAAAATACACAATGACATATTGTCAGAAAATTCACCCGGTGCCACTTGAAGATTCTTGGATTGTCCCTTTGGATATCATACAGAGAAAAATACCTCCTCCATATGTTGATCCAAGTAAACCCGAAAGAAGGATATAGAAGAGACTGCATGGAGTTGGTGAATCATTTCCAACAAGAAAAAATAAGTGTTCCGTTTGTAGGGACTTCGGACACAAAAAAGCTACATCGCCAACTTTAAATGCCCCATAAGAATGATCCCTATCTTCTTATCTTATTTATAATCAACTTATGTGATGTTATTTGTACATAATGTGTGATTTATTTAATTATGTGTTGCTACGTGCAACAAAATATTTCATATGTTGCAACACAAGAAAATTATGTCTTGCAACTTAACACAAAATATTGCATCTGTAACAACCTATTCCAATTATATATTAGAATATTTCATGTGTCGCAACATATGTCGCTTATGTGTTAGATCATACAACATAAAGTTGCATCTGTGCCAACATATGTCATTTATGTCTATTAAGTACCACAAAGACGAATCTGTACCAACATATTCTAAAAAAATATTTTCGTGTAATATGATGATATCATTACTGTCATTGCAACTATGATGACGCGACTCTTTATACTACAACATATTTCATATGTGGCAACATATGTCAATTACACATTTAAAATCTAATTACGAATCTGTCCCAATATACTTTTAAATAATGATTACGAATCTATCCTAATTACTGTCATACTGTCATCTAGAAACAGTGACAGGTATATTAATTACAAATCTTCTACTTTTACCCTTTGTTGAAAAGTCATCTCTTGCAACTTTTCGAATTTCGTTGCATATTTTCAAATTTCTTGGCATTTTATAAGAACACAACACAAGGGAGGGATAAGTCATAAGTTATCTCAACAATGGTTTCAAGTAGTAAAAAAGTCATTGAATCCCTCCCGATTGAACTAGTAATTCTTATCGTGTGTGTGTGTGTGTGTGTGTGTGTGTGTCCTTTAAAATTAATCATTTGTCATAGAAGAATTGTTTTATGTATTTTGGCATAAACGTGCGATGCACATTCCCAGATACTAGTATGTATATATATATATATATATATATATATATATATATATATATATATATATATTTATATATATAAGAAGAAGAAGAACAAAACTTAGGTCTTTTCATATAATTATCTCCAAGATGGGAAGAAAGAATATGAAATCTTCAAAAATGACATTGAGGAAAAAAACTATATTGAATCCCTTCCGAATGAACTAGTAATTGTTATAGTTGAAAGGGTTGCTTTCTACTCCCTCAAAAATTTACTGAGGGTTCAATAAAGGTGTGTATCTGTGTATTCAAGAATTTTCGTACTTTAATTCTATTTTTTGACCATTCGATTTGATTTTTTTAGTCCAGGCTTCTAAATAAGGTCGTTAATGAACCTTCTATATATCAGAAGGTAAATTTGTGCATCATTCCAGTGTTTATATGGATGTCTTCATGTTATCGGAGATGTACTTCTTTAATGGAAAAGTGTTGCGAATTGGGGAATTTAGAAGCCTTATACAGAATAGTCCTGGTAATTTTAATGTTTTTCGCATGTATTCACGTATTTACCAATGTATTTTACATTTTAATTGTGTTATTTCTTCATTAGCATGATATTTTCAAGTGTTGCGATTCAAATTGATTGGGAATGCTTAAGCGAGCAGCAGACGATGGTCACCTTTGTGCAGGATATGTGCATGCCATAATTTTAATCTTCAAAGGTGGTGAATCAATGAGAGAAGACACAAGTTTCATTGGCAACATGAGTATACCATCGCTCAGACGATGTCAAGACTATTTGCGACATAGCTAACTTGGAATGTTCCCACAGGAACCTCAAAAAATTGGATAAAGACCAATTTGTTGCACTACTCATCAATTCTTATACGGCCGATATGGTTGTGACTTATGTCGTTGTGATTATGAATTAGATGAATTAGTTAGTTTTATGGGATATTTCCTAAATAAATATAATTTTGTCCAACTTGATGTTTCGTTCATTAGTTATATAACACCCCAATAAACCATTTTTTCAAATGTTATACCTTATTTTTATTGCTTAGTTATGGTATTAATCACTAAAATTTTTGTCCAAATTTTTATTTTTTCCATTCCAAAGTCGATCAATTCGTGGATTAGTCCCTCCTAGATGTTTCATCTGTGACAACATATGCATATTATGTTGGCAAAATTTCAACATATACTACATTTGTGGAAACATCCTACTTAAACGTGTAAGTACTCTTTAAAACTGACCCATTGATAGGCAAAGCCTATTTTTTAAACTAAAACTAAAATTGTCCCAATCGACGTATATATATATATATATATATATATATATATATAATAGAGCTTTCGATTTTTTCATCCATGCCACTTTTTTTTCTCTCTCCCTCCTCTCCTCCCTCCTCTTCTCTTTTTCTGATACGATGACCTCTCTCACTTTGCATTCATCTCCAATGTAATGATACTTTTTTCACTTTCATTAGTCTTTTCTATTCCTTTTTTTAACAAACAACTAATTTGATTGGCCTTTGGGTCTCGAGAAGAATGTGGTTCTTTTAAATATTTGATCTAATGAATGAGTTTTGTTTCTTTTCTTACTTTTGATATAATGTCAAATGCAATACTAAATCGAATTTGTAATGATGAAAATGATAACATGATTGGTGTTAAAATCTGTTGCAAACATGGAGACTTACTTTCAATGCAACCTTCATGGTCAAAGGACAATCCACGTCGATGATTTTGGTCTTGTCCACGCTATTGTGTATGTTCAATTCTACAGTCTTGGAGACTTCATATCTCAGATCTCTTTAATTTTTTAATTGAAATTTCTTTCTTATGGTGTGTATTTCATATTTCAGGAGAATTCATGCAATTTCTTTAGATGGAAGGATCATGAAGATGTTGATATACGGTCAAAGTTCGCTATACTCAGATTGACGAACAAAATTTAGGAGCTGGAAACTGTTGATGAAAGTGATATTAAAAGAAGTACCGAATGGGGGATGATGAAGGAGAAGAAGCAGAGCAAATGTTGTAGCATGTGGAAGCCAATCTTGATGTTGTTTTTTCTCTTGTATTATTAAGCATTACTAAGAAGAATATTGTAGAGGATAGAAAAATCTTATATAGTTGTGTACAACCATTAAAATTATCATAGTTGTGGAAATAAATAAACGTAGTTTTGCATTCCTGTTCAAATGTATATTTATTTGAGGCCAATGTAAGACAATTTGAGTCATATGTTGCCACATATGTGTCATATGTTGCTGCAGATGTGTGATAGGTTGACACATATGGGCATATGTAGCAGCATTTGTGTCACATATCGCCAAAGACGAATCATTTGTAGCAACAGAAGCCTCAAATGTTGCTATAGATGACCATAAAATGTTGCTATAGATGACCATTTAAGGCCAATGTTTGACCATTTGAGGCCAATGTTTTACCATTTGAGGAATATATATAGCGACAGATGCCTAAAATGTTTTATACAACTTATCAACGAAAAGGTAATTCACAATGATATAAATAACCACCTATCTACTCAAATGTGGTAACCGTAACATTTTTGTCGATCTTTGCCTTTTTAGGTCTAGGCCTCTACGGTTCTTCATTGTCATTAAAATAGCCATTCCAAGCCTTTAAGTTAAATAATTCCATAGGAGTGAAACATATCTCATGTGAAGGGTGTCAACACTAATTCCACAAGATGATACTTCTAATCCATCACTCAAAAACTCAACGTATGCAGCAACAAAAGTCCATAATCTCTTTATTGTATATCATTAATAAGAAAATATAATAAAAACACATTTTTGATATTCGTAAGATAAAAAATAATGTGATACCTACAGACTACTGCTTTCTTATTGGGCAATACCAGTAACATGTCTAACTCGAATGGGTGAGATTTGTTCTTTACTTGATCAAATTCAAGAACTGACCAATTGGCTCACTCTTTTTACTCAAAAAATCCACTTAACTGAAGGTACTTTGGAAACATTATAGCCAACTTTTCAAAATCCGAGGACAATTTTCTATTAGACCTAGATGAGGACATGGAATCATACACTTTTATGCACCGTTCCTTCAATGGAACAACTACCAAGACCCAATGGAATTCCTCATTACTATTTATAGGGACATAAACATCATCTGTCAAGTGTCAAGAATGTCCACAAGTTATAGCAAACCCTTTCATTATGCAAACGATTTTATCCTCATATTCACTAGCATTGTCAATGTATGTTTTGAAAAAAACAACTAGTGTTGGTATATCGATATTCAGAATGACTATGTTGTTGCTTCGACTTCTTACTCAAATAGTAAAAAATGACATCCACATATTGCACAAATGCATCAAACAAGTGTATCTCGGTATAAATTTATTTGCATATATTCATGTATTAATCAAACATAAAAGTGGGCATGAATTTACCTCATTAGTCCAACACTTATTGGTTTGAGACATTACATAGAACTTGTCCTTATTCTTTGGAAATGCCACTACAAAATCAAGTTGGTCAAAATGAAGTTTTGGGAAATTGGCTAAGTAGCGATCGTTCTTGTCTCTTCTGCGATTGTGTAATCATTATAAATAATTATTTAGTGGACAACAAGAATAAATACTTATAATAGTTGAACGACCTTACTTTTTTAAATGATGCTTATAAAGACCCTTGTTTATCAATTGCGACAAGGATGACATTATTATGGTTGGATCCTCGCCGTCGAGGTTAAAACCTTAAAATGGATATTGTCATTTCACATCACTAATGGAGACTTCGACTTACATCTCTTTGTTTTTCGCTTATATTTTTCTTTCTTCTTTTCCTTCTCTTGATTCTCTTGTTTCTTCTTTTTCTTCTTATCCTTCTCCTTCTTGTTCTCCTTATCCTTCTTCTTATCCTCCTTCTTCTGCTTCAGTTCTCTTTCTCCTCCTTTTCCTTCTTCTCTTTCTCCTCCTTTTTCTTCTTCTCCTTCTCCTTCTTCTTACTAATAGTACAAAGTGTTTGGGAAATAGATTTTTTCAACCTCCTACACTTCTGAGGCTGTGAATTCTTCTTGGATCTTTGGACATCAATATTAAACATTTCCTTTAAAATATCAGTGATTTTTTTAACACGACTAATAAAATAATAATATTGTTGCTTACATTCTTCGCATAGACAAAAAAAGCATATGATGTTAGAAGAGGCTGCAAGACCAATAAAAGATTGAATTGTTGTCATGGATGAAGCTTCTTGTATCATTTCATCTACAAGGAAAATTAAAAAGATTGAGACTTTTCAATTCATTATAAATAATATTAATATTATGTTTCCACAGATGGATAGTCTCTTGTCGTAAATTAACATTATATTGCCACATATGTATCTACTGTTGCCACAAATGAAATTTGTGTTGCCACATATGATTCATATGATGACACATATGAACATTATATTTCCATAGATGAATTTTATGTTGCCACAAATGAATCCTACGTTGCCACATATGAATCTTATGTTGCCACAAATGAACCTAATTTGCCACATATTATTTTTATATTGTCACAGATAAATTGGAAGTTGTCACCAATGAATCTTATGTTGCTACAGATGACCATTTTGTTGCTCTAACGCATAAGTGAGATGTTACAACATATGATGAATGTTGGACTATGCACCAACATATCACTAAAATGTGGCCACATATGATACATCTTTCAACAAACGAAATATATGTTGGACAATTGAACAACACTATATTTCTAAAATCATATCAACAAAATGTCCACAAGGAATCATCTAAAAATTATGATTCTTTTCTGCCCATGTTTGTCAACATGGTTTATGGGGCCTGTGAGTTTTCTGAACTCTCCCCCATATTGGTGCTCAGTACTACTCCCAAAAATATATTGGCTCTTATGTTTAAAAACATATTGATTCTGTGGGCTGAGATTACTGCTCAAAATTTAGTTTTTTAAAAAGCTCTTTTGGAAATTATAGTTTCCTCTTTCTTCTATTAAAGTTATCCATAGGCCCTGTGGAAGTGTAGCTTCCCCTTCCTTCTCAAAAGTTTGAAAACATTTTGTTTAAATCCTTAGGGACTACGTAGTTCCCTTATAACTCTTGAGAAGTGAACTCAACTTGATACTCTTTGCTTACTTGAAACTTCACTCTTAGGTAATACTTAGTTCCCTTGTAGATTTTGAGAAGTTAACTAAACTCTTTACTCTTTCTTGACTTGAAACTTTAATCTTAATATAAAGTTAAAATGTTTAAATAAGACTCTTGAAAACCTTTAATAACTTAACTTTAACTTACTTCTTAACTTTAGACTTGACTCTCAACTTCCTTTACATTGATCTTCACTTTCCTTGAATGAATTATGGATTCAAGGTTTCAATTTAAGCTCTTGCATTATTTCTAGGTATTTCGAGATCATTTGAAGTGATTAGAATTCATTGGAGGATGTTAGTGTACCTTGGAAAGACTTTAAAAGGCTAAACTATGAAAACTGGATGAAAAACGCCGAGTAGGGTGTACTGGTGGTGCGCTGCGCCAGCCTAAGTTGACTGAGGCCTGATTCCGGCGCATTGGTGGCACGCTGCTCCAGGCCTTTGTTGACTGAGGCCAATTCTCAATTTCGCTGAACTGAAAAAAATTGATGTGTTGGTAAAGTAAACCAACACAAAATATCCTACATACCTCAAAGGGATCACCCCCGACGAAATCCACACAACGAATTTTTGGCGTTCTTGCATCTTCTTCTCCCTTTTCCTTTTTTCTCCTTTCTTTCAAAGAGCTAACTTATTTTCTAATTGTGAAAACTGATTGGGATCATCTTAGACCCCAACTTCTTACCTTTAAAACGAAATTAATAATTGATTTAGGAAAAGACCAAAACACTCTTTACAAATGCATATTTGGAACTTTCCCTGCTCAACAATCCAACTTCCGAAAGTCATATCTCCCTCATACGACCTCGGAAATTCGTAAACATGTTATCGTTGGAAACATATTCTGACGAACTTTCCATCCCTATAAAGAACTCACCCAAAGTCTTCCTGATCTGGGAATTATGATCATTTGAATATTACCAAAACTCATTTTTGAAATATGGAAATTTTCCAGATTTCCTTATTTCCAAATTTGATTCTTCTTGTTTTTCTTAGCTTAACATTAGTTATCTAGAATACAATATGTTACACTGGGCAACTTCAAGAAAAAGGATGTGAACTTAATATCAAACGTGGAGTTTGTAAGATACGAGATCCTTCTTAGGGGTTAATCTCTCAGATTAGCATGTCTTTAAATCAATTGTTTCCTTTATATCTTCACAACTCCATAAAATCTTGTCTTTCTGCAAAAGTGAAAGAAGATTATGGACATTTCAATTTTGAGAGCTTGAATTTTTTAAAGAAAAAATAATTGGTATTGGGTCTTTCAAAGATTGAATTTCTTTCTAAGATTGAATCTACAAATGAAGTCTTTGAAGATTGTGTTGTTATCAAGCAACACCGTAAATCATTTCCACCAAGCAAGTCGTGGGGAGCAAAAATGGTGCTAGAGTTGGTGCACTCGGATATATGTGGTCCAATATCCTACATCTAATGGAGATAAACACTAGTTCATTAGCATCATTATTTACTAGAGCAGAAATACATAGGTTATTATTTCCTAAAAGAAAAATCTAATACGAAGTTTGATGTCCTTACTGAAAATGTTCTGAGTTGTCTAATTAAGTTCTTGCGCAATGGTCGGGCTGGCAAATAGACCTCACAAGAATTGTAGAATTTTTTGAGAAGCATGGAATTAGGAGGCAAATTACAGCAGCCTACATACCTCAACAGAATGGTGTGTGTGAAAGGAAAAATTGCACAATTCTTGATATAGTGCATAGTATTTTGAAGAGAAGTGATTTACCAACGGACTTTTGGGAAGAAGCTGTTTGTTGGAGCATTCATATATTGAATAGATGTCCAACCAACTCTATTAAAAATATGACACCTCATGAAGCATGGAGTAGGTGTAAAACCAAATATTGAGTATTTCTGAAATTTCGGGTGTATAACATATGCACATATTGCAGATGCTATGAGGAAGAAGTTGTACGATAAAGTTCAGAGATGCCTTTTCTTTGGTCTTAGAAACAAATCAAAAGCTTATCAGTAACTCAATCTTATTACAAAGAAAATTGTTATTAGCCGAGATGTTATTTTTTTATGAAGAAGCAACTTGGAATTGGAGGAGTTATAGTTCACTTCAACATATTCCATTTTCATATTGAAGAAGAAGAGAAAGAACCATAACAACCATTGGGAATTAAATGATATGTTGAGGGCATGTACGGTTGATTTCAAAGGTAATTGGGATGATGACTTACCTCTCATAGAGTTTTCCTACAACAATAACTATTACTCTAATATTCAGATGTCTTCTTATAAGGATCTTTATGGGAAAATACATAGATCTCCTATTGGTTGATATGAGATTGGTGAAGCTGAGATGATAGAACTAGATCCGGTTCATCAAGCCATGAAGAAGGGGAAAATTATTTTGGAAAGGTTAAAGACAATGCAAAGTTGTCAAATATATTATATAGATGTTAGGATAAGAGACTTAGATATTGAGGTGGATGATTGGGCTTACTTCAATGTTTCACCCATGAAGAGTGTTACTAGATTTTGTAAGAAAGAAAAACTTCGTCCCTGGAATATTGGTCCTTACTGAATATCCCAGAGATTTGGCAAGGTTGGTTATGAATCAGAGTTGTTGTCACAGTTAGAAACATTTAATCCAGCATTTCATATTTCTATGTTGAAGAAATGTATGGACGATTCTTTACTATAGGTATTCAAGACAAAATATCTTGTGAGGAGGTGCCTGTTCAGATTCTTGATCATCCATTTTGCAAGATGACAATCAAGGTATTTGCATTAGTCAAGGTCTTATAGAGGAAGCAACTTGGGAGGCTGGTGAGGATATGAAGAAGAGATACCTACATCTCTTTCCTTGCGTAGAAACTCCAAATAAAGGTACTAATACTTTATAAAGTACTCTTTAAGTTTATATGCTGGCTTATGGGAATTTCATGTTGTGAACTTGAGTTGGGGGATTTAGATGATTCCCTTTTCCCTCTTGGCTTTGTGTGATCTCATTTGACAATGAAAGTTCTATTGTTCATCTTGTACTTCCATGATCAGATTCTCTCAATCGGTAGAATACAAAAATTACTAAGAGTATATTAATCTTGTTAAGATTGTTGGTTACCTTGTATTCCAAACATACTTAGAACAAAACTTTGAACATCTTTGTAAGACAACAAAGTTTAAGAACGTTTTCACAACTAGAAAATTAAAACTAGTAGCGAAACTAGAATCAGAAACAGATTTTTTTAAAAAATATACGAAATATTTTTCTTAAAGAAGAATTTTTGTTAATATGTGTCAAGAGAATCTTAATGATTCCAACAAACTTTGCAGAAA
Organism: Solanum lycopersicum; assembly: GCF_036512215.1. NCBI lineage: Eukaryota > Viridiplantae > Streptophyta > Magnoliopsida > Solanales > Solanaceae > Solanum > Solanum lycopersicum. The sequence continues at coordinate 5,179,243 of NC_090809.1, forward strand.
CACGAAGTTACCAAGTTTAATGAACCAGTGAAAAACAAAAGAATAGAAGAACTGAAATTAATTCACAAATCTAAAATTTGTAAAACACGTACTACAATTTGGAAAATTTTTAATAGGAAAAATATCAAGTCCACTGAACTCACAGTGTCCCCTTAAAAAAATTATTCCCCTCTAGTATCCGAGGTTTGATTTGGAATATGACCTCCCAGGGTAAAATGATCTCAATCACCAGATTATAGATACCAAAAACTCCGCTGTCAGCGAACCACTCAACGACAGTAAAGTACACTTAGAATACTAGATTTAGTAGTTGAAGAAGAAGTCCGAGAATTATTTTTTAAAATGAGAGGAAATCCCTCAATTTATAGAAAACAAAGGTTAGTGCGAAAAGGTTTTTATTGTGTCTTACCGGAAATGTCACAAACCTTTGGAAAAGTTACAATCTTTCAAAAAGGTCGTCACCTTTCATAAAAGTCACAACTCTCCATAAATCTCATAACTTTTCATAAAAGTCAAAATTTTTCATAAAAGTCACAACTTTTTATAAAAGTCGCAACATTTCATAAAAGTCACAACTCTTTATAAAAGTCGCAACTCTTCATTTTTCATTCACACCTTTTTAAAACCCAACATGTTCTCAAGTGGGGATACTGTAATAACTCATACTTTGTAAAGTTAACTAGAATTCATACAAATTAAACTTCAATTTTTAGTTTTTGGTTAACTTTAAACGACTATAACTTTCAGCACAGGAAAATTTAGGTGGCCTATAAGGTATCAAAATGAATTTCTTTGAGTCCTCTTTCCTACTCCATAGGGTTTGGAAAATCGTAAGTTCGGATAAATGAATATGCCTGTTCGAGTGCAACTTTTCTAATTAAGCCATTTTATCCATTTTAAGGAGGGGTATTTTTGTCTTTTTCTTACCCTACTAGGACTAAACATTTTTCTGACCAACAAGGGTTGTTAACTAATTAAGGTCAGCTTCATTCATTCTTGAGGTTAGTTTCATTCATTATTAAACACTTAGGGTTGAGAGAAGAGTTTCAAAGGAGAAAAAGAAGAAGGTTTCAAGCATTCATTCAAGATTTGTGGATGGTCAAGAACTTAGTTATTTTGAGATATGTGATATTTCATAGTGTTGAGATTGTTCACTTTCAAATCAATCATATAAACTTTTAAATTTAATAGAGAAAAACATTGATTACTAAATGAGTTTACAAGTTAAGAGGAGTTTTAGAGTATTACCTCTTTTAAGTAATTACCTCAAATTGAGGAAGAGTTATGTTTTAAAACATTTGAGCTTGACTTATATATATTATTGGGAGTATATTCAACACTGATATGGTTATGAGTTTAGACAAGAAAAATCCTCATAAACCATGTATGCTAACATGGGTAGAGGGTCATACTTTTTAGACGAAACCTTATTGATTTTAAACATAACTTAATGGATCCACATAGTTGATTGTATTCTACACCCCGACCAGGCATAGGAAAATTGTGGCAACGTGGCAAGAAGATTTATCATCACGTATGTCATAGTGATGGTTATCAGTTAGAGAATCTCCCAAATAAGATTAAAGAGTTTATTATTGTATTTTTATACATATTGAGTTGATACTTACTGTTTTAAGCAACTGCATACAATGCATCATTTATTGTTGCTTTCATTTGATTTGAGATTACGTGAGTATGTCTCCCTAAAGTATTTGTTCAGTTATCTACTACTTCCAATTTTCCATACATGCTCGTACATTCAATGTACTTACACCATTCGACCTGCATCTTTTCATAGGCAGATATAGCTTTTCAGGATCATCAATAGATGCTTCCTTGATCCCATTGCATTTCAGATAGCTTTGGTGAGCCTCCTTGCTTTTCGGAGGGCTACACATTATGATTTTGTTCTTTTTAGGTTGCCAGGGTCTTGTCTTGACATCCATCGTATTATTTAGAAGCTCCATAGACAATAATAGTTGAGGAATATATTCATGTATTCCATTCTTGAGGTTTAAAGATTGTAGTTGAATACCTATGTTTATTTGAGTATTTCAGATTGTTTTGAGTTAAACTACTTTATTAATCAGATTTAATGACTTAATTATTTAAATTAAGTTCCTATGTTAGTGAGTAAATATTCTGCTGAGTTTTGAGCTAGGCGAAGGGTTCACTTGGGGACCGGTAATTGTTCTCGAGTGTTGGCTACATCTAGGGTGTAAGTTCGGGGCGCGACATCTGCTCACTTTAGATGTCTTATAAGATTCTATTTATAGTTTTTATTTGGGTAGGTCTTTGATGTCGATATTTATTAGAAAAATTATTCTACTATCTCAAAAAAATTTAGCTATTGATCATATTATTATCTATATTCGTTCATTCATATCTTATTAACGACTTTTATTTTATTATTATTATTATTATTCCAAAGGCAGTTATCATGTATTTAATTATTCTTTAACCTCTTCATTCAGAATAATTTATAGACATCGGAGGAAAATGTTTCAACCATTGAATATTTATTAATGGTTTTGTCTCTTCCCATCATTTAGGGTGAGAAATGGTTTGACCATTGAATTAATTATATTAATCCTTGACACTGATTTTCTTATGACCTCTGTAGGTTCCCCCCTACAAATCTAGTCTTCTTCTACAACTTGAAGAGTCAAAGAATATATATCTCTTAGAGAAATTTGTATATAATTATCTTGTTGATACATTTGATTCGTATTAATTCTATAAAAAAACTAAATCTATACATACACAATTTATACTTACCCTATTTGTATATTGATAAGCGAATTATACAAACTTAAATACTCATACCTAACGAAACTATAGTTATGTAGCATGATAAGAAAACTTTAGCTAAGGAGCTTATTAAGTTTAATCTTTTTGATATTTATGGAATTTCACAATATCTTTTATAGTATAGTGTCCGTGACATGCTCAAGCTTTGAGGACTTTCTTTCAATGTTTGTTATCAAGTATTTCTCGTAAGATTTCCAATAATATTTTAATTCTAGCATTCCGTAAATGCTATTATGAATTATGGATAATATCAGAAAGCTTGAGGAGGAAGAATGTTATATTGTTCTCTCTCTTGGGATTGCTTTTAATAAAAGATCCAAATAAAATTTAACATATTGCAACAAGCCATTAGGTTCAATCATTTATTACCTTTTAAAATTAAACAACAATATAATAAGATAATATTGAAGACAATTATATGTAAGTTCTTAGGGTTTTTGTAACGAAAAAACAAAAACAACAATATAATAAGTTAATATTGAAGACAATTAAATGTAAGTTCTTAGGATTTTTGTAACGAAAATACAAAAGTGTGTCATTTTCATTTTCATCGCCATGGATTGATTTAGGTATTTAGTTTCTTGGGAGAGTTTGAGAAATAGTCACTCTCAAATTTATTTGAATATTTAGACACAAAGCTTGAAAATTTTGACATTTAATATTAACAACGTCAATTATTCTTCTAAACCATACAAGACCTACTCTTAATTTTTAATAATAAATTTTTGGTACCCATTCATCCAACAAATGATGAATTTTTATATTATTCATTTATTTTAGAAAAGCGACTCAATAGAGAAAAACATTGCAAGAAGAAACCCAAAAATGCTCCTATTATGAAGCTGATAAACACCATTACCTCATTACCTTATAGAAACTAAAATAAACACCATTGCCTCATAGGATGGTTTTAAATCCTAACATATTGGTTTAAGATGTCAAAATAAACAATATAATTGCTACCTCAGCAATAATTCCTATATAAAAAGAGACAAAAATTAAAACTCTTAAATAATCAACATCAACCACATGTGGGATAAAATCTCCTCAATTGTATATGCAAACAATTCACCTTCACATACCAAAATGGAAACACCTCATTGTCAGGATAAAGGCATTTGGAAAAACAAACTAAAGAAAACAAAACCCAAATATTGGATCTTTTTGTCAAGCAATTCCAGATCTCCCTAATATTCGGTTTTTCTTTCTTTAGTTTGTTTTACCTAATCCCTTTTTCCTGTTGTCGAGTGTCTGCTTTTTGATCTATGAAGGTGAACTATTTGCACATACAACTGTAGGAGATTTTATGCCATGCGCTAACTGTTCATATTAGAGAGATAACATCGTGTGTTTTCGTTAGAGCTAAGGGGCTTTGAGTGAAGAAGGGGGTTCAAGGTAATTCCAATAATGGTTATGGTGTTTTGTCAGTGGTGTTGTTTTGGGAAAGGAATAGTTTTTCCTCTTTCTGTAGTTAACATTTGTTATCTTTTCTAGAAAAATAATAATAAAATGTTGGGTTCTCACTCTAGGTGTCTTATAGGATTTATTTAAAGTTTCTATTAGGTGTAGGATTTAATGTCTGTATTTATTAAAAAAATATTTTAGTATCTCAATAAGAAGTATTAACCATATTACTGTCTAGATTCATTCACTGATATCTCATTATAGGCTTTTAATATATTTGTTAAAATTAAAAAACATTCATCATTTTTTTAAATTATTCTTTGACCATTCATTCTTTATGTAATTTATAGGAGTTGGAGGGAAATGTTTCAACCATTGAATGTATATTACTATCTTTGTCTATTTTCCATCATTTAGAGTGACAAATGGTTTGACCATTGAATAAGTTACATTAATCTTTGTCACATATTTTCTTATTACCATTGGAGGCTTTAGTCAAAGGCATTTATCATGTGTTTATTTATTTTTTGACCTCTTCATTCCTAATAATTTATAGACGTTGTAAGAAAATATTTCAAACCGTTGAATGTCTATTAATGGCTTTGTTTGTTTACAATCATTTAGAGTGACAAATGGTTTGACCATTGAGATAATTACAACAATCCTTGTTGGTTTTCTTATTATCATTGTGTGGTTTTTTCCCTATAAATCTAGCTTTCTTCTATAACTTGATAAGTAGAAAAATATATATCTCTTTGAGAAATCTGTCATCCTATATCTTTTTGTGCTGTGTTGAGTTTCAAAGAATCCTTGTTACTTTATAATTCTTAGTTATATACTATAAGCGCTTGTTGAATTCGGGGTAAAATCTATATCTATAAAATATCTTTGGAAAAATTACGTGGAGATAAAAACATATACTAGTTAATTTGTTAACACAGAGACAATATGATTAAATTTCTATTCGCAACTAAGTTACAATTATAATTATGTGTCCCACAAACAAAATTTACATAATTCAACTCCTAATTGTATAAATTTCAAATATATTGTCACGCCTCTATCTAGAAAAGGGGTGGACATCAAGGATATACTAAAGCACCTGTAAATTATCTGTACTAATCTTATGCCAAAACTGTAGACTCATATGCAACTTAACTTATATGAAGACACATACCAAAAGATAGATATAACAAAAGGGCCCGCGGGGTTACTTTACAACAGAAACAATACAAAGTCTAAGAAGCCTCTAAAGAGTATGCATCTAAGAATCTAATAACTAGTCGGGACAGGGCCCCGACATACCCATTATGTACGTTCATAGCAAAATATAGGCCTTAAATATCTGATAGCTCCAAGTAGAGATAGAGCTTACCAACTTCTAATTGGAAGTCTCTAGTCTATTGTAAATGTTTGTTGTCCTGAGTACCTGAGATGGTAGAGATAGAAATGACGCGCCATATAATAGACGTCAGTACATATAAAACATGTATTGGTATGTAGAGTATACTGAATAATAAGTAGACATCTAAGAGCGCTAAAATGAGTCGAATATCAAGATAGGCAAATCTGACCATATATATGCAGGAGAAATAGTCCATAACCTGAATTATGACCAAGCTCAAGGGTCTTTACGCAACATTTCTTTGCTTTTTCATTTATATATATAAAATACCTCTACTTTGCCTAAGTGAGATCTTTACTTCATTATATATCTTCTTTACTTTTTTTAATAGTAACTGCTAAGGAATCACGTGATGGCGTACCGACAATGATTAGTGAACCCTGTATGGCATATGTAGCCCAATGTCACGACTATGAGTAAAATCTCATAGTGTGGGTAACGATATCTATGAAGTCACACCCCCAGGGCTCCTTTATGGTCTACTCGCAGGCCCGTATTTCCACAATGGGAAATTCTAGTTGACTCCATCTGAATTATGTGTACAGAGTAACGTCACACGTACTAGCCCTTATTATATCAACCCCATGCTATAGAGTAGTCTATAATCTCATCTGCATGTAAATACTTAAAATACTTCATTCATAAATCATATAGATAGTGATACGATTTGTGATTACTTCTTTATCCTTAGAATCATATATCTTGTGACCTTTACACTTACGACCAGTCCATATCTAATTGCTTCCTTTAAATTTATGCAACACCCACTAGCTTCTAAGAGTTCCAACTGTAGACACATATAGTTATTGAAAAATATTGCTTCCTTGAAGAGTACTATAACTCTATTGGTTTAGTACTCAAACATGAGAGGCTTTACAAAATAGGATAACTTTCTTTCAAGTATCATAGAATCTCTAGTGACATTTATCAGAAGAATATTAAACTTTCAGTCGTGCCTTAAGGGTGAAAGAGGTTTTAGCTTTGCATACCTTGCTTTGGGATTTACTATCTTACGTCGTCCAACTTCTTTGATGACAACTTTATCGGTAACATAACACCATAAAAGAATACTACAGAAACTTATCAAGGATCACAACAATGCCGAAAATAGAATAATAGTTCACAAGCGACGGTCTCAACACTTCATATAGATAAATGGCAAATAGTCATACCCTTCTCTTTCTCTACTTTCCAAGTAGGCTTATGACTTATTTACGTGTTCAGTATTACTCCCCAATCCTTCAACCAAAAAGAACCAACCCCCTTAATCACCCACAATTAACATAACAAGTAGACTCAAGGCCTCTGAACACCATCCCGCGTGTTCCTTGTTAACGACATCAAATTCCTATAAAATCTCATACCTTAAGATGGTAAAGAACTAATTCCATAAACTAAAATAATAGGATCTAATATACCCAAGTACAACATATTCTTAGCAATTTAGGCATTTCATCAACACTTGGTGAGGGACAATGTTTCAAGAACTATAAGTGCCCCAATAAAATAGTATTCATCCCTTATTTGGTCAAACAACAACAAAAACAGTCTCCTACAAAATTCCTCCTCACTAAAACATCAAATACCATGGGTAAAAAATCGACTCACGACATCCTATCACTGTCCTATGAGTCATACCCTCAAATTATAATTAAAAAATTCTTGGAATACTATTTATGGATATAAAATAGGAGTCATGCCTATATATCTAAGAAACGAAGCCCCTTCCCTTTCTATTCTTCAATAACCATACTTTTTCCTTCAATAAACCATTTAACTTAGTATATATATAGGTATATGGATGGAAAGACACTTGATTCTTGAAGAAACCAACTTATGTTTAAGCTTTGGATGATTGGAAATGAGAAAAACTTCAAAAAATAACTTGAACATTCCTTACACGTTTTTGAGTATATTAGAAAGGATATCACAAACTTCTACTCCCTCTGTTTAAAAAAGAATGTCCCTATGTCCTTTTAAGTTTTTTTAAAAAAGAATGACCCCTTTTTTTTTTGCAACACTTTAACTTTAACTTTCCACGTGGCATGTTTAATACCACAAGCTTAAAGGACATTTTGGTACATTTGTCACAACTTTAATTTGGAACCACAAAATTAAAAAAGTTTTCTTTCTTTTCTTAAACTCCATTTCAAGTCAAAATAGGCCATATATTTTTAAATGGAAGGAGTAATATAAAAAACCAACAAGTTTGCCGACTTACTCTAAAATGCCACATGTCCGTTAGTGATTGGGTAGAGCATTTGTGGTAGAATGAACATAACTTTTTAATCCAATATTGTTTCACGAGTGTTTTGTTTGGCTACAAACTATACTCAAATAACTTTAATGTTATATATTTTAGGTCCTCTAACTCCTTATATATTAGGAGATATGCTCGTTCAAAGTCAGCTGAGAAAAGAGATCACTTGTAGGATTCCTCCACAATGAACCTTTAAACTTGAACTTTTTCTTTATTAATCTATTTGGCCTAAAACTTTTGTTTATGTCACGAACCAAGTCAACACCCTCGACGTGGTCTACACTCAAAAAATATTGCTGGTGCCCAAGCTAACCCTCATCCTGGCTGACTACAAGCGGAAAACTAACTTGAACATGCAAAATCTTAAAATAGAATAAAATTCATGAAACTGAAATACAAAACTTTAACTCAAAAAAAAAACTGAATAATATAATATATTCAATTCGCCATAAAATAGACAACTTATGTTTTGAAAACATTTAGTAAAATAAATAAATAATACAAACTTTTTTAACTAGACGTTGAAGGAAAATGTTCAACCATTGAATGTCTATTAATGACCTTTTTCTGTTTCTCATCATTTAGAGTGACAAATGATTTGACCATTCAATTAATTACATTAATTATAGTCAATGATTTTCTTATTGCCTTGTAGGTTTTATCCGTTGTAAATCTAGTCTTATTTTGCAACATGAGAAGTAGAAGAATATATATCTTAGAGAAATCTACTACCATACATTTTATTGTGTTGAGTTTGAGTTTAAAAGAATCTTTGTCAGTTTGTAATTCTTAGTTATATACTAGAAGTCTTTGTTGAATTCGGAGGATAAATCTATCCTAGGTGAAATATTTTTGGAAAAATTATGTGAATAAGAAAATATATATTAGTTAATTTGTTAACATAGTGATAGTTAAATTAAATTACCATTCACAACTAACTTACAATGATAATCATGTGGACCGCATAAAAAAGTTATACAATTCGACTCCAAACGGTATAAATTTTTAATTTGTATAGTTTGGTTCCAGATTGTAAAAATAAATTATTTCTAACTGTATGATTCCAATATTTATGTATGTCTATTATAGCTTGTATATAATTATCCTGTTGATACATTTGATTCGTATAAGTTGGGAAAAATTTCTAATACATAAATACACAGTTTCTATATACTTACCCTATTTCTATATTGCCAAGCGAATTATAAAATCGGTAAATACTCAAACAAATTGAAACTATAGCTATGATGTGTAATTAGGAAAACTTTAGCTAAGGAGATTATTAAGTTCAATATTTTGTAAAGATTGACATGCTCAAGCTTTGAACACTTCTTTGAAATGTTTGTTATAATGTATTTTTCGTAAGAGTTGCAATAATATTTTAATTCTAGCACTCACTAAATGTCCTTATGAATTTTTGATAAGATTAGAAAGCGGGAGGAGGAAGAATGTTATATTAATATCTCCTTTGGGATTGCTTTTAATAAAATATGTTCGAATAAAATCTAACATATGACAACATGCCATTAGGTTCAATCTTTTTTTTAAAAAAGAAAATTAACAGCAGGAAGATAATATTGAAGCTTATTACAAGTAAGTGCTTAAGTATTTTAACCAAAAATACATAAGAGGGTCATCTTCAATTTCATCGCCATTGATTGATTTAGGTATTTAATTTCTTGGGAGAGTGGGAAAACTAGTAAGTCTCAAAACTTATTGGAAAATTTAGACACAAATTTGATAAATTTTAGCCTTTAGACAAATAATAACTACGTTAGTCATTCTTTAAAAATATAAGAGACATACTCTCAATATTCTAATAATACACTTTTGGTCCCTATTCATCCAACAAATGTGGAATTTTTTTATTATTCATTTATTTAAAGAACAAATTCATAAATAAAAGCTCTCCAAGAATAAACCCAAAATTCTCCCATTTTGAAATTGATAAACTTTATTGCCTCATTATCACCATTGCCTTACGGTGGCAGCGGAACCAGTAATAGGACTATCGGACCGGGATTAACTGGAATCGACACAGAACCGGAATCGACACAGAACCGGGAACCACCACACAGAACCGTATTGGAATAGGGACTGACCGGTACTAGTAGTTTCTGAAAGGTATGGTACTACCTGTCCCGTCCGCTAGCGAACCGGTAAGGAACCAGATCGGATTTCGGAACTATTGCATTATTTTTAAAAAATATATTAAAATCAATCAATTATTAAAACTTTTATTATTTTAATGTTAAAAATTTATACTTTCAAACTTTTTAAGTTAACTATTTATATTTTTCACACTTTTAAATTTTAAAGTAACTTTCAGACTTTAAAGTTTAAAAGTTTGAAAGTTTGTAAAATCCAAACTTTCAAATTATAAACATATAATTTAAATATTAGTTTAAATTTTAATTCAAAATTTTATATTTCTAGTTTAAATTTTTAATTTTAAAAGTTTGAAAATTTTAAATTCAAACTTTGAGGTTATAAAATTTAAATTTTAAAACTTAAAAACTATAAAAGTTTAAATTTCACAATAAAGAAAATTAAATTTTAGAAAATAATAAATTAAAATTAAGGCAAATAGCCTAGACTTTTATTAATATTAATTTGATAATACAATTTGATCTACAAAAATATTAGTAGAGTATTAAAAGATCTAATCTACCAGTGACCTTCCAGGAAGGGTTCTGTTTGAATTAGACATCAAAATATCTAACTCATACTAATAGACAATTACACATTTAAATTTACTAGTTCGTGCTACTATATTTATTAAATCATTTAATATTTCTCTAGAACATGATCGAGAATTGGTTGAATAGATAAATCATCCATTGCTTCAATGTCGTCGTCACTATAATCTTTCTTTATTTCATCAGCATCATTTTGAAATTTGGTCGGTAGTGGTTCACGACCAAAATTTATTCTCTCAACATTAATCTAATCTCTAAATAATACCAATATCTCAAAGCTATCTGCTGCTAATGAATGTCAATGCTCTCCAAATTGAAACCGTGTTACACTAAAAACGCCTTGCCTTCTTAAGATGCTTGAATAGCAGAGCCATCAATTTTCAAGTAAGAATGATGTATGTAGGCTTGTCTGTGACCTCTGAGAGGTCAACGATGCCGATCTCGTCTAAGGTCTAGATTTCGATCGTGACATTAAAATTATATAAAACATTCAAAGGAAAAAAGAGGGAAAATGGGAATTAGAAGATATCGTCGAAACTCAGTCACAATTTGTCACGACCCAAATCCGGGCCGCGACTTGCACCCACACTTACCCTCCTATGTGAGCGAAACAACAAATCTAAACCTTAACATTTCAATGTAATAGCAACAGAAAGTAATGCGGAAGACTTAAACTCATTAATAAAAACCAATTCAATAACTATCAATATTCAACATCTATTATTCCCAAAACCTGGAAATCATCATCACAAGAACATCTACTTTAAACTACTAATTCTAAGAGTTTCTAAAAGCTAAAAATACATAAGAAGCTAGTCCATGCCGGAGGTTCAAGGCATCAAGACATGAAGGAGAAGATCCAGTCCAAGCTAGAAGCGTTAGCTCACCCTAAAGATCTGGTGTGACGAAGACTGGCTTGAGTTACTGTTGAGTCGAAGATGACGGCACGTTTGCTGCACTCCACAAATAACAAGAAGAAAAACGTAAAAGTAGGGGTCAGTACAAACCACGGGTACTGAGTAGATATCATCGGCCAACTCAAAATAGGGAACAGTATATATCAAATATTATCGTTAATCAACTATAAAACTCAACATGTAGCAACAACAAGTACTATAATCATCAATAAGTACCATCAAGTTCATCCATGAGGGCTCAAGCCTCAACACCATACTCATTTGGGAATTAAGTTTATTAAGTTGAGTATATTATCATCTTTCAAGATTCATTATCTTTCCTCCTCTTGTGTCGGTACGTGACACTCCGATCCCCTACTACTATCTGTCGGTACGTGACACTCCGATCCCCTAATTCTGTGTGTCGAAACGTGACACTCCGATCCCCTACATGTGTCAGAACGTGACACTCCGATCCCCTACATGTGTCGGTACGTGACACTCCGATCCCCTACATGTGTCAGAACGTGACACTCCGATCCCCTACATGTGTCGGTACGTGACACTCCGATCCCCTACATGTGTCGGAACGTGACACTCCGATCCCCTACATGTGTCGGTACATGACACTCCGATCCCCTACTACTATGTGTCGGAACGGGACACTCCGATCCACTAATACTATATGTCGGAACGTGACACTCCGATCCACTAATACTATGTGTCGGAACGTGACACTCCGATCCACTAATACTATGTGTCGGAACGTGACACTCCGATCCACTAATATCATTCTGTAAATCATCAAGCCTTCTCTATTCCAAGGCATCATCAATCCCATTACTTTAATTCATCAAGCCTTCTTCTATACCAAGGCATCATCAATCCCATTACTTTAATTCATCAAGCCTTCTTCTATACCAAGGCATCATCATTAATAATGTATATTAATGTTTCTTTTCAAGATTTGGGATTCAATATTTTCATCATGCTTATCTTATCACAATCACATAATCATATTCATGCAAACATACAATTAAGCATATAGTAGGGTTTACAATACTACCAATACATATCATTCTCTATTAAGAGTTTACTATGAAAGCATGAAAACCATAACCTACCTCCACCGAAGAATTGCGATCAACAAGCTATCTTCTCAAAATCCTTGCTATCCTCTTCGTTTCTCTCTCTCTCTACTCGTTCTCTTTCTTTTTCTGTCTCTCTTTGTTCTTTCTATTTTTCTTATTCAAACCCTCTTTCTTTTACCCTAATTAGTATATAATTAAGAACAAAAGATGGCAATAATACCCCACTAATTAACTTAAGGTTACTTCTTTTAACCCCCAAGTAATTAGACTTATTAATATAAACCCACGAACTTTATAATTAAGGCAAGAATGGTCAAAAACGTCCCTTAAAACATGTAAGGAATTCCGATTCTGCCTGGGATTTGCGCAACCTGTGACGGGCCGTCGTGCCTGCGACGGTCCGTCCGGCAGGTCGTCGCGAGGGTCAGAGAGTCAATTTCCACTGAACAATCTATGACGGTCCGTCACGCCTCTGACGGTCCGTCCTGCCATTCCGTCACGAAGTTCAGAGAGTCGATTTTCAGTACCCAATTTCAGATTTTCCATGTGTTTTGAAATGATACCCTGCGACGGTCCGTCGTGCCCATGACGGTCCATCGTGGAGTCCGTCACCTCAGCCTGTTTTTCCAGAAATAAAATGTGCTGCTCAAAACGACTAAATAGGTCGTTACATTAGATAACAATTTACCCATCGATCGTCCCGGAATGATCACAAGCAGGAAAACAAGGGCGAAAAAGAGTACCTGAATCTGTAAACAGATGTGGGTATTTTTCTCGCATATCCGCCTCCTTCTCCAAAGTGGCTTCTTCAACCGGTCGATTCTTCCATTGCACCTTGATGGATGCAATCTCTCTTGACCTCAACTTGTGAACTTCTCTATCTAAAATAGCAACAGGATCCTCCTCATAAGACATGTTCTCATCAAGCAAAACTGAATCCCAACTAAAATAGCAACAGGCTCCTAACTCATAAGCCACCTCCCCTACTCGCTTGAGTACTTCAAATGGTCCAATGTACCTTGGACTTAGTTGACCCCTTTTTCCAAACCGCATCACCCCTTTCATGGGCGAAACTTTCAACAAGACTTGTTCACCTTCCATGAACTGTAAGTCTCTAACCTTTCGATCTGCATATTCTTTTTGTCTACTTTGCGCCGCTAGAAGCTTTTCTTGAACAGACTTCACTTTTTCCATCGAATCCCTCAAAAGGTCAGTACCCCAAGGCCTAACCTCAAATGCATCAAACCAACCAATGGGAGACCTACATCTCCTACCATACAATGCTTCGAATGGAGCCATATCAATACTTGAGTGATAACTATTATTGTATGAAAACTCCGCTAAGGGTAGGAAGCTATCCCAATGACCACCAAACTCTATCACACACGCACGAAGCATATCCTCCAACACATGAATCGTCCTTTCAGACTCACCATCGGTCTGAGGATGGAACGCAGTACTAAGGTCCAACCTAGTACCCAATTCCGCATGTAATGTTTTCCAAAACTTAGAAGTAAACTGCGTGCCTCTATCTTATATGATGGATAGTGGAACCCCATGCAATCGCACCACTTCTGAGATGTAAAGTTTAGCTAACTTTTCTGCATTGTAAGTCACCTTGACCGGAATGAAATGAGCAGATTTAGTTAACCTATCAACAATCACCCAAATGGAGTCATACTTACCCATTGTCTTTGAAAGACCAACCACAAAGTCCATTGCGATTCTTTCCCACTTCCATTCCGTAATGGGCATTCTCTGAAGTGTTCTTCCAGGCCTTTGGTGTTCATACTTTACTTGTTCACAGTTTGGACATTTGGCAATAAAATCCACAATGTCACGCTTCATTCTACTCCACCAAAAGTGTTGTTTTAGGTCACGATACATCTTGGTTGCACCCGGATGTATAGAATACCTTGAACTATGAGCCTCTGTCAGGATAGTGTTGATCAAATCATCGACGCGGGGTACACATACCCTTCCCTTGATTCTCAAAACACCTTCCTCATCGATTTGTGCTTCCTTAACCTCCCCTCGCAATACTTTATCTTGAATTCTTCTTAGTTTCTCATCATCAAACTGTTTTCCCTTAATTTTGTCAAGAAAAGAAGATCTTGACTCCACACAAGCCAACAATCCTCCCTTCTCATTTACTTCTAATCTCATCAAGTCGTTAGCTAGAGTCTGAACCTCTCTAGCTAATGGGCGTCTAGAGGCTTGCAAGTGAGCTAGACTTCCCATGCTTCCCGCTTTTCTACTTAAAACATCCGCCACAACATTCGCCTTCCCCAGATGATACAAAATGGTGATGTCGTAGTCCTTCAGTAGTTCCATCCATCTTCTCTGTCTCAAGTTCAAATCTTTCTGAGTAAAGACATACTGAAGGCTACGATGGTCCGTGTAGACCTCACACTTAACCCCATATAAATAGTGTCTCCATTGCTTTAATGCAAACACCACCGCAGCCAATTCCAAATCGTGGGTCGGATAATTACGTTCATGCACCTTTAGTTGCCTTGAAGCATAAGCAATCACACACTTCTCTTACATTAGCACTACACCTAAACCAGAATAAGATGCATCACAATAAACAATAAAGTTCTTACCCTCTACTGGCAAGGTAAGGATAGATGCGGTAGTCAACAAAGTCTTAAGCTTCTGAAAGCTTTCCTCACACTCATTCGACCATACAAATGGAACATTCTGCTTAGTCAAGTTCGTCAATTGGGAAGCAATAGAAGAGAATCCCTTGACAAATCGGCGGTAGTAGCTTGCTAACCCAACAAGGCTCCTTATTTCCGATACATTAGTAGGTCTTACCCAATTCTTCACTGTCTCAATCTTAGAAGGATCTACCATCACTCCATCCTTAGAAACCACGTGCCCCAAGAAGGACACTGCATCTAGCCAAAACTCACACTTAGAGAACTTGGCATAAAGCTTTTTCTCCCTCAACATTTCCAATACCATTCTCAAATGCTCTTCATGTTCCTTCTTGCTCTTTGAGTATACTAATATATCATCAATAAATACGATCACGAAGAGGTCCAAATATGGCTTAAAAATCCCGTTCATCAAGCTCATGAACGCAGCAGGGGCATTCGTTAGACCAAAAGACATCACTACAAATTTGTAATGCCCATACCTCGTTCGAAAAGCAGTCTTTGGCACATCCGTTGCCCGTATTTTCAATTGATGATAACCGGATCTCAAATCAATCTTAAAGAAGACACAAGCACCTTGTAACTTATCGAACAAGTCATCAATGCGGGGAAGAGGATACTTGTTCTTTATGGTTACCTTGTTTAGTTGTCTGTAGTCTATACACATTCGAAAACTCTCATCCTTCTTCTTTACAAATAAAACCGGAGCACCCCAAGGAGATGCACTTGGTCTAATAAAGCCTTTGTTCAATAACTCTGTAAGTTGTGCCTTTAACTCTCTTAACTCCGCGGGAGCCATTCTATAAGGGGGTATAGAAATGGGGCGAGTACCCGGTTCAAGGTCAATACAGAAATCAATATCCCTATCTGGTGGAATACCGGGAAGATCTGCAGGGAACACATCCAGAAACTCACGAACTACTAAAACCGACTCAATCGAAGGTACTTGGGTAGTGTCATCCTTGAGATATGCCAAGAAAGCTAAACACCCTTTACTAATCGTTTTCTTAGCACGAAGAAAGGAGACGATGCGGACCGGATTGGAAGTGTAGTCACCTTCCCACACTAACGGGTCTGTCCCAGGCTTGGCTAACGTCACCGTTTTAGCATTACAATCCAAGATCGCAAATTGCGGAGAAAGCCAAGTCATACCCAGAATCACATCAAAATCATCCATTTCTAAGATAACCAAATCTACATAAGTGTTGCTCCCCACAAAGTTTACCAAACAAGACCTATATACCTTTTCAACCACCACAGACTCACCCACCGGAGTAGAAACACGAATAGGCATATCAAGAAATTCACAATGTAAATTTAGACCATTAGCAAATGAGGAAGATACATAAGAAAACGTGGATCCAGGATCAAACAATAAAGAAGCCATGCAATCACAAACCAGAAGATAACCTGTGATGACAGCATCAGATGCCTCCGCTTCAGACCGCCCAGGGAAAGCGTAACAATGGGCCCTATCGTTCGTCTGTCTGTTGCCCCTACCATGGTGTGATGTAGTGGCCCCAGTTTGCCCATCACCTCGGCCGTTTTGGTGACCACCATTACCTCGACCACCACGTCCTCCAGAATAACGGCCTCTACCATGACCACCTCTACCTCTAGCTATTGGGGGTCTATAACTTTGTCTGGGACAATTTTTCCTAATATGTCCAATCTCCCCACATCCATAACACTCTCTGGAGTCAAGCATAGGCCTCTCGGAGAAGTGTTGACCGGTTTGAGGTGGTCCCCCAACTACAGTCTGTAGTGAAGACTGAATTGGTCGGACTGAGTAACTTCCCGAACCCTGTCCTCTAGTGTAAGAACCATTAAACTCACCTCCCTTTTGAAACCTTTTTGATGTCGATGTCGGGGTGAAGTCATCGGGCTTCACTCCTTCCACTTCTATCACAAAGTCTACCACCTCTTGGAAGGATTTTGCCGTTGCCGCTATCTGTAAGGCCGAAATCCGCAATTCTGACCTCAACCCCTTCACAAACCGGCAAATTCACTCTTGTGGACTGAAACACAGTTGGGTGGAATATTTGGATAGTGCACGAAACCTAGCCTCGTAAGCATTTACCGACATCCTACCTTGCTCTAGGCTCAAGAACTCATCCCTTTTCCTATCCCTCAAAGTTCGGGGGATATACTTCTCCATAAACAAGGTAGAGAAGGAGGCCCAAGTCATAGGTGGGGCCTCTATTGGTTGACACTCGATATTTGACCGCCACCACATTTTGGCGTTCCCTTGAAACTGATAACTCACAAACTCAACACCAAACCGTTCTACTATACCCATCTTGTGTAGTAGCTCATGACAGTCAACCAGAATATCGTAAGCATCCTCAGATTCAGCACCCTTGAAGAACGGAGGTTTCAATTTCAAGAACTTACTGAAAAGTTCATGCTGATCACTTGTCATTATAGGCCCTGTAGTCAGACGAGGAAATGTGCTTATTTCCAATGGAACATCCATGCGGGGAGCCATAGTAGCCACATGTTGTACCTCCGGAGCATGAGGTGCTGGTGCAGAAAACACTGGGGGTGTCTGGCCCTGATAAGACAACCCGCTAAGATAAGCCATAACCTGATTGATCATCTCTGGGGTAGGTTGGGGTGGCATTTCCACATTTTGCACTTGTTCAGTTTCCCCATCCTCCCCTTCTCTTATTACCTCCTCAGTCGGTGGAGGAGTCACTGCCCTAGTATCAGATGGGCTAGGTGCTCATCCTCTTCCCCTAGAGGAGGTCCTCCCACGACCTCTACCACGGCCCCTTGCCGCTGTTCTTCCTCGAGCCACAGCCCCAGTGGCTGGCTCAGTTGTTTCTTGTCTGGCCGGTGTTGGTGTTGGCGTAGTTGTTGCTCTAGTTCTAACCATGTGCGAAAGAGAGTGAAGATGGTCAGATACCAATTCGTATCGCCTAGATACCAATTGGACTCAAGTAGTAGCACGAAAGAAAGAATGAAAGAGTGAAATTTTCCTAAAGTCTTATATCTTCTCAAAGAAAAGTAAAGGCGTCCCCCTACCGTTCCTTAGACTCTACTGGACCTGTTCTTGTGTGATGAGACCAAGTTTGTCACGACCCAAATCCGGGCCGCGACTGGCACCCACACTTACCTTCCTATGTGAGCGAACCAACAAATCTAAACCTTAACATTTCAATGTAATAGCAACAGAAAGTAATGCGGAAGACTTAAACTCATTAATAAAAACAAATTCAATAACTATCAATATTCAACATCTATTATTCCCAAAACCTGGAAGTCATCATCACAAGAACATCTACTTTAAACTACTAATTCTAAGAGTTTCTAAAAGCTAAAAATACATAAGAAGCTAGTCCATGCCGGAGGTTCAAGGATTCAAGACATGAAGGAGAAGATCCAGTCCAAGCTAGATGCGTTAGCTCACCCTGAAGATCCGGTGTGACGAAGACTGGCTTGAGTTACTGTTGAGTCGAAGATGACGGCACGTTTGCTGCACTCCACAAATAACAAGAAGAAAAACATAAAAGTAGGGGTCAGTACAAACCACGGGTACTGAGTAGATATCATAGGCCAACTCAAAATAGGGAACAGTATATATCAAATATTATCGTAAATCAACTATAAAACTCAACATGTAGCAACAACAAGTACTATAATCAACAATAAGTACCATCAAGTTCATCCATGAGGGCTCAAGCCTCAACACCATACTCATTTGGGAATTAAGTTTATGAAGTTGAGTATATTATCATCTTTCAAGATTCATTATCTTTCCTCCTCTTGTGTCTGTACGTGACACTCCGATCCCCTACTACTGTGTGTCAAAACGTGACACTCCGATCCCCTAATTCTGTGTGTCAAAACGTGACACTCCGATCCCCTACATGTGCCGAAACGTGACACTACGATCCCCTACATGTGTCGGTACGTGACACTCCGATCCCCTACATGTGTCGGAACGTGACACTCCGATCCCCTACATGTGTCGGTACGTGACACTCCGATCCCCTACATGTGTCGGAACGTGACACTCCGATCCCCTACATGTGTCGGTACGCGACACTCCGATCCCCTACTACTATGTGTCGGAACGTGACACTCCGATCCACTAATACTATGTGTCGGAACGTGACACTCCGATCCACTAATACTATGTGTCGGAACGTGACACTCCGATCCACTAATACTATGTGTCGGAACGTGACACTCTGATCCACTAATATCATTCTGTAAATCATCAAGCCTTCTCTATTCCAAGGCATCATCAATCCCATTACTTTAATTCATCAAGCCTTCTTCTATACCAAGGCATCACCAATCCCATTACTTTAATTCATCAAGCCTTCCTCTATACCAAGGCATCATCATTAATAATGTATATTAAAGTTTCTTTTCAAGATTCGGGATTCAATATTTTCATCATGCTTATCTTATCACAATCACATAATCATATTCATGCAAACATAAAATTAAGCATATAGTAGGGTTTACAATACTACCAATACATATCATTCTCTATTAAGAGTTTACTATGAAAGCATGAAAACCATAACCTACCTCCACCGAAGAATTGCGATCAACAAGCTATCTTCTCAAAATCCTTGCTATCCTCTTCGTTTCTCTCTCTCTCTACTCGTTCTCTTTCTTTTTCTGTCTCTCTTTGTTCTTTCTATTTTTCTTATTCAAACCCTCTTTCTTTTACCCTAATTAGTATATAATTAAGAATAAAAGATGGCAATAATACCCCACTAATTAACTTAAGGTTACTTCTTTTAACCCCTAAGTAATTAGACTTATTAATATAAACCCACGAACTTTATAATTAAGGCAAGAATAGTCAAAAACGTCCCTTAAAACATGTAAGGAATTCCGATTCTGCCTGGGATTTGCGCAACCTGTGACGGGCCGTCGTGCCTACGACGGTCCGTCCTGCAGGTAGTCGCGAGGGTCAGAGAGTCAATTTCCACTGAACAATCTATGACGGTCCGTCACGCCTGTGACAGTCCGTCCTTCCATTCCGTCATGAAGTTCAAAGAGTCGATTTTCAGTACCCAATTTCAGATTTTCCAAGTGTTTTGAAACGAGACCCTGCGATGGTCCGTTGTGCCCATGACGGTCCGTCGTGGAGTCTGTCGCCTCATCCTGTTTTTCCAGAAATAAAATCTGCTGCTCAAAACGACTAAACAGGTCGTTACACAATTAAACATTGAAGAACAAGAAAACTTGTTGATTGTGAGGATTTGATGAGCGAAGAGTCCGTAATTTTATGGATCCTACTAGGAGATGGAGTTGATTTAGGAGTAATAGAATTTATTTGGGGATAAAGAATTTAAATTAGGGATAATGAAAGAATGCTGACAAAAGTGAAAATAGGGAAGAGAAAGTGTGAAAAGTGTGAAGAAGTAAATTTTATTTGTGTGAATTACATTTTGCTATTTATTAATTAAATATACCTATAAAATATAAATAAATCATAGTGCAGCCATATTATTTTATTATTGATATTTAGTTTGACATTTTCGGTAGTATTTCCAATTTTAAATTACTCAACATAAATGGTTTTGTACATTATAAGGTGTTTAAATTTCACTTATTTAATTACCATTTTTTAGAAGACCGTGAAAAATTTAAAGGTTTTGTAGAGGTATGAAATTTTTATACATATTCATAATATATTTTTTATCAATAACGTTATTGTGTACTAAAATATTTTAACGAACTAATAAAATAAGTAAACTTAGCGAAAATTGAGTTGAGTTGGGTCTTGACTCATTATCTATCACGTTTTGGCTCAATTAATATCGATCCAATCAAATTCAGTTTGGATTAGATGTTGACCCGTTTGTTGTCTTGACCCATTATGATTGACCTAAAATTGATCCAATTTGCTCAAGTACCGTCCCTAACAATGCCTAAGATTAAAATAGAAGAATAATCAATGAAACGAATGCACTTATACAAGAAAAACTAATTATAAAACTACCAAATAGTTATCCTCTTTTGGATGAGTCGCGATTTAATAAAACAAATGAATATTAGCCTAGAAATATCTAATGTTACAACCAAATTGTAGATAGCCATGTGTATTTACCATTTTTCTATGAAATTAAAAGATTAGCTATAAATAGTAATTATTTTTAGCATTCACTACTAACATTACTAATATGATAACTACATATCATAAACTAGTTGTACCGTATATGTTTTATTTTATTTTAATAATTAAATAGATTCACCTTTCATTAGATTACATGTTGCGCAACAAAAACAATAACATTTTCCGTAGAATCCTATAAATTGGTCCTTTTGTGTTCATTAGGGTTACTACCTCCACTCGAATCAATCACGAAAGTTACAGTAGCGTAAGATAAGGCAAAGGGACATTGATTTTGTCTTCTGCCTCAAATACGCTCGTTCAAAATCCTGGTATGTATATACACTAATTTCTATATTAGCATAAATGTTTATGATTTTACATGTTGTATCAGAGCCTGAAACTTGAACTAATGATTTTTCACTCTTGAACTAACTTTATCTTGTTATGAGAGGCAAACTCACATTCATATGTATGGGTGCATATACTTGTATATCTATATCTGACCAAAAAAAATTAATTAACAGCGCACTGTTAATGAGTACTCTTAATGAGTATAGAGCTATTATAGTGCTAGAGAAATCACCTACTTAGGGTTTGAATCTAGCTAAAGCCCTTATTTCTTTTTAAGTTTACTGGTGCACCTGGAGTCTTTAATTCTAAAGTTCATTTTTTGTTTTTTATAGACATAGATTTTAACTTTCTATTATGACTTAAGATATTAGACAACCGCTATTAAGATTGAAGAAACAAAAATGTGTCAGAATGAGCATTTAATAAACTACAACTTTGATAGATTTAATAGATCATGTTAGGAATCTAACTAAAACAAACAAAGTGATTCTTATTTAGTCCTAGAACCCACAAATTCCAAAAAGAAATAGTTAAGGAAAAATATATTCAAGTTTTTTAAGTATTAAATCTTTTATAGGTGGTTTATACAGTGTTAAAAGCAAATGACAAATAAAAATGTCCTTGTCCACTTGTCCTTTACAATAAAGTTAGTTTCACCAAATTAAAGAGTACAACAATTATCCTTTGCAAGCTTACTAACTGAGAGTAAATTTTTGTTGATCTTAGGGACTAGGAGAACTTCCTTTAACTTTGGACCTGTTCCAAATATGTTTCCAACATGTATAATGTTTAACTTTGATCCATTCCCAATAATTATTTTATTTTATTCAGTGTTTTGTTTAAGATCAGTTAGGATACCTGAGTAATGTGTCATTTGGCTTCTTTCTCCTGAGTCCACATACAAGGTGTCATCAGTAGTGTTTTATAGATTTGTAGTAGTCAATGCTTGTGGTAGCTCATCTGTTGGCTTGGTAAAAGTAGTCTCACCTGTAAAAACACTTAAGAGTAGTATGGTTATTCCTACCACAAATTTGACATGCATTATTATTGTCTCTTTCATGACTTTCACCTGAAGGACTGTTTTGAGGACCTGGTCCGTTTCTGGTGTTATAAGGACATGTTCCTTGTCCAGCAGACTTGAAGCATCTTTCTCTTGAATTGAAGTTATTGTTTCCTCTTCTTTGAGAGTAGTTTCCTCTTACCGTACCTCTTTGGCAGAGAATGTCATGTTATGGTTTTATTGAGGAACTTTTTCTTTATCCTCCATCATATCAAGACCCCTGAGAGCATGAACAAACTGATTAAGAGTAGGATATGGTGTCTTACATAACTTGACAGTCCTGAAGGTCTTATAAATATGACCTATACCTCTAGAAAAATTAATCACTTTTGTTATCTTCATCTACAGGATTGTGAATTGTTGCTAGACCATCACATATATGCCTTTAAATTCCTTAATGTATTCGTCAATTTTTTTGGTTCCTAGCCTCACACTTTGCAGGTGTTGCTTGAGATGGAACTACTTATCTTTAGTTGCTTGAAGATATGTTTCTTCCAAGCATTTCCACATCTTCTTGGCAGTTGAGCAGCCTACAATCAGGTACATGTTTTCTTCTATCAAAGGGCCTGAAATCCAACTCCTTAGTAACACATCCTTCTCCTTCTAGTCATCAACAATGTTTTTGTCTTTAACACTCATCAACAATGTTTTTGTCTTTAACACTCTTCTCGCCTATTACAATTTTCTCAGTAGTCTTCAAAGTGGAACAGGTCGCTTAACCTGGTTTTGTGATGAATTCGGTTAATCTTATCACTTGAATCAACTGAGTCATTTGTGTCCTTCATAAAAGATAGTTCATTAGCTTAAGTTTAATGGAGTAGGACGAAATAAAATGATGAAGTGAAGAGGTCCAAAGAATGTTGGTAGAAGGGGTCATTGTTGTTTGATAAACTTAGTTTTTTTTATTATGATCTAATATGTTAAAAAGCAGAAAAGCTTTATCGCTTTGATACCATGTCGAAATCTCATGAAAGTATGTAGAAATCAAGGATGTATTGATTATTATAATGTTGAGTTACAATCTCCTTATATCGGAGAAGAGTCTTATTTTAGTTATACTAGGAGTCCTTGTACAATACAAATAATTACATGAGTAGTATTTTATTACAAATCAAATACATTATCATAGTTGACTCCTATAATATTCAATAGCTTAGTCGTACGTAACATAAGATTTAGTAGTCTAGTCCTAGTACGGCTCTAACTTTAACTCGTCACTCTGCTTCGATGGATCTGTTCCTTTGAAGTGTTGTATGAGTTGTCAAGCTTGCTTCAACAGTTAGTACACATAATTGATAAATAAACTAAGTGAAGTCTCAAGCTAGATAGTGTCTTAAAAATAAAAATAAGTTGGAGGCCGAAATTTTAATTATATTTTATTTTTATGTGAGATTCAAATTATTTATTTCTTTTTCATAAAAATAATTTTATTTTCATGATCTTAAACTAAAGATATATTTATACCAAAATATATTTTTAAATTTGTGGACTTAAACTTATCATGTGGAATTCAAATATAAAATTGATCCATACGAAAGAGTTTCATACAAATTAAAACATTCTTTGTTTTTTCTACAAAAAGCTTAAGATAAATTTATTGTTACTAAAGTTAGGCCTTCCAATTTTGGGGACCTATGGCATATGCCTCATCTTTAAAGGGATTGAGTCACCCTCTGAACAAACCCTAATTAAAATAACAATAACAACATGAATAAAAAAATTTCATAAAAAAGAACTATAGTATACTCCAATCATGGGTGTATCTAAATTCACGGTGTAATTATAGAAACAAAATTAAGTTGTTTCAAACTTGTTTCCTCTTAATATTGTAGTGTTTACAAAAATACACTATTAAGAAAAAAGTAAAATATTTGTGTAATTCTAATTATGTTGTCTTGAGAAAACATAGGTTAAAGGTAAAATATGGACTTATGGCTTAGTCATGAATAATGAATATCACCTTGTTCAATTATCAATTTTTTTTTATTTGTAGGAATATGATTTATCATTCAAGTCTTGATAGTTTTAGGTTTAATTATGGTTTGGATATATGATTATTTGAATTTAAAAATAATACCATTTTCATGATTTTGGTGTTCTTATAAATAGCTTATACATAAATTAAAATTTCATGATGTATTTTTTTATTCTGTTACACCAAAAATATTAAAATCAAGTGTGTAGTTCACTAAATTAATATTTTCTGCTTCTTGTAGAACAAATGCTTGGGGTCATATATCCCAAAAGAGGTTAATTGTAATACTAGTAATAGTTGTACCAGAGTTAAACTTACGGTCAAACATTGTACTAATATTTCATACAAACACTATTTTTATATATAATACCAAATGACACCTTTAGTGCTGAAGGAAGTGTCAAGTTTTACTTATTCCTATAGTGTGTTGATATAAGCACTCAATACAATAAAATTCAAGTACAATAAGTATAACATCACTAATTTAAACTTCTAAGTTCTCTTCAAATTCTATACAAAAATACGTTATATGTGTTTGAATTAACCTAATCCAAACAAATTTACATCAAGAGTTGAAGATTAAAGAAATCAATGCAAATGTCAGCTACAAATAGTTTCTTTTGCATTTTTTAAACATGGAAAAAGGTTACATTTGCCTCCTATTATGCACCTTTTCTTTTAATCGTAGATTTGTGACATGTTTGTTTGTTGTTCGTGTAGCGTGTACTTTGATCCTATCTATCGTACTTTTGTTTACTTTCTACAGATTCTCATGCCTCCAGATGAACAAGGACTTAGTTTACCTTCTCCTGATCGACTTAGCAACCTTCAAATTTATTTAATTGATGACATTCTAAGTAGGTTGTCTTTTCGAGATGTTGTTAGAGTTAGTACACTTTCGAAGGACAGGCAATATATTTGCTGGAGAATTCCACATGTGAAGTTTGATCAAACAGTGTGGAAAACACCAGAGGACTTGACGTCCCCTACCATTGGATTTATTCCAATCCTTGAGAGTTTCCTCAAGTTTCATAGAGGAATAATATTAAAGGTCACCCTCAATATTACTAGTCTAATAGTGTGTCCTGATGTTGATCGTTTGATTTTTTCCCTCGACACTGATCATCTTCAACATTTTGTCCTTAAACTTCCATTTACTTATCCTCTATAGAGGTTGCCTAACTTCTTTTTTAATTGTTCAGCATTGAGGCATTTGTATCTCAAGGAATGTGAAATATAGCTTTCATGTTTCTTTAAGGGATTTAATAAGTTGATTAGGCTAATATTGAAATCTGTCACGTTATCTTCTGATACGTTTGAAAGTTTGATATCTAATTTCCCGTTGCTTGAGGATTTGGTGCTAAAAGACATAGACAATCTGTACCCCATGAGTATTAATGCTCCGAAGCTAAGGTCATTTATCTTTCGTGGCGATATACAATTGAAACATGTTGAAAATGTCCCTATTCTTTCCAATGTTCTTTATGCGCCTAGAGAATTAGTTCTACAGGACGAAGATGATTTTGTCAATATTTTTTCGTCTATTCCTGCTCTCGAGTGTTTCAGATGGGATTTTTTTGAGGTATTTTACTTCATTTTACTTAATGGTAATACAATTTCATTTTTACTTTTTTTAGACTTTGATTCATCCTGATTTTTGTCATTTTATTCATAGGTCAATAATGGGTAAACTGAAGTTATACCAACAAGGCTTCCATTAGCTCTTAATTGTCTGAAACGCCTATTCATGTCATGGATTACTCTTGGAGAGTTTTTTGATCTTTCGTTTGCTCTTTGCATAATACGAAGCTCTCCAAATTTGGAAGAAATTGAAATCAAGGTTGTCACTAATGTTTATTTTTCTTTCTATATCTTCCATGTTTTTATATTCGTATGTAATGACTTGATGGTTTTTTTTCTTGATTTTTCGTAGGAATGTATCCTTAGTGATGGAGATTATTTCGAATCTGTGCCCCGGGAGGTTGATGATGAGATTCCTGCAAGCTTTTCGGATATCACATTTAATGATCTGAGGACAGTTAAGTTTTATGATGTACTATTAAAAGAGGTTGAAATGCAGCTTATCAAGATTTTATTGGCAAAGTATCCAGCACTGGTGAAAATGGTAATCAAGCCTTGTCAAATGGAAACTAAGAAATCTCTCAACATACTCGCAGAGATAACAAAGTTTCAACAGGCATCGTCTAAAGTAGAAGTTGTGTATCTTGTTGATTAGTATCGTTATCACAATCCTTCTTGATCTTTGGCATAATAGTTTGGAAGTACAAATAGAAACGAGACGTTTGGTTGTTGGAGTAGCATGGCTGTGTTTTGCCTTTGCTTTAAGGTACTATAAAGATTTTATTTGCTTGGAAACATAGAATTGTGAACCTGGATGAATGTTTTGAATACTCTGTTTGGGAACAGAGATGGTTTTTCATTTCATTCTTTTTATTGATTTAAGACTTTGGTTGTTTATTTTGAAGTTATGTTGTGTGTTAGCAGAACTAACACAGATTTTGCATGAATCTTGTTATTGATCCATGTCTGAAATAAGACATGGCTTTGGAAGTTGGAACCGTCATAAAATATTTCAAATAGAACATGAAAAACACATGATGATTTACATATAAAACTCGCAAAAGGAAAAAAAATAAAACTTTAAATGTGTCTGGATTATCTTTTCCTTAATTTTTTTCTTGTACTGTATATATTCTCTCTATTTAAATATATGTGATGCATCTTAAATAAGATATATTACATACTTTAACTTGTAAGATGACCGTATGATATACAAAATATTTAAACAAGAAAATGTATATTACTTGGGAGTTAATATATATACTCTTTCAATCATTAAGAAAAACGAAAAAAAGAAGTTTTAGTTGTTAAATATGAAATCAAATTTGCTCTTTATTTCAAATGAGGGGGCACAAAGGTCGATTTGATTTACATTTTAATTAGAAAAAACCTAAACTAACTATTTTATTTTATTAGTTCTTAAAACTAAATCAAATCATATAAAGTTGGATTTTTTTAGTTTCGACTTTAGTCTATTCTTTTGATTTATTTTATATTTTTTTATAATTACACGGTGATTGAAAAAGAGATCAAATATATTTTCAATTTTTTTGAAAAATAAAAAATTCACATGAATAGAAAATACTTTCAACATTCATTGCAAAATAAATTGTTAACTTCTAAATCGAAAATATAACAGTAAAATTGTAAGTTTCATCCTCACACAAAATAAAATATTTTCAAAAGCTTGTCTCTTCATTTTCTTCCAACACCTCCATTCGAGAAGACAAAGAGAGCAGAGTGCTTTACATTCATCCTCTCTGAGGTTCTTCTTCTTCTCTGTTTCTTTAACTTATTGTTTTCTTTATTGTTAACACAAACTCTCTTCGTTTATGGTTCTTGTTCTATAGAATATCGATATCAAGATTGAATTTTTATTGTTTGGTTATGATTTAATATGATGATATTGAAGTGGGGTTTGGTTAAAACTTGATGGAGTTAATGTTTTTCAAGGACATGGTGTGTTGGTAGGTGTAGATCTATCATGGATGTGTTTCAGTTGTGGCGGAATTAGGATTTTCACTAGGTTGAAATGGGAATAATATGTTTTTACGTTTTGGATAACTAAAGAAGCACTTATTTTACTTGGATTTAATACACTTGAGCTTTTGCTCTTTCGGAAACTATCTCTTTATCAGTTCACAAGTAAACTATGTAGTGTGTACTCTAACCGGACAATTTCAAGATTCCTTACATATTGTGGTCTTGTTTAATTTATGTACATTTTTGTTGTAGTAGTCATTTGATGTTATGGTTCCAAATGAGAAAAACAACTTTTACCTCCGCAATATACTTAGTAACCTTCCTGATAGTGTAATTGATGACATTCTAACGAGGTTGCCTTTACGAAATGTTGTGAGGACAAGTATCTTATCAAGGAAATGGAGATATAATTGGCATGGACTTCCGCAACTGAAATTGATCAAACACCTTATAAAACAATAGAGGACTTGATATCACTTGATATATTTCCTCTCTAGGAATGGCATTCACCATCTTGTCCTTAAACCTCAATTTAGGAGTAAGCCATATGAATTGCCTTCTGCATTTTTTACATTTTCACAATTGAGACATCTTTTTCTCAAGGACTGTCTAATACGTCCTCATCCGGTCTTTGAGGGATTTGATTAGTTAATTAGCTTTGAACTAATTGAAGTCAATATTTCTTCTGAATTACTTGGAAGTGTAATCTCACATTTCCCATTGCTTGAACATTTGGTGTTGCAACATGATGCGATCACAAAATCACATTGAAATTAGTGTTCTCAAGATAAGGTCAATTATCTTCATTGTCAATAAAGTTTTTACATTTAAAGAATGTCCCTCTTCTTTCCAATGTTTCATATGAGCCTACAGAATTTTGGTAGAGGTAGAACATGATGTTGACAAGATTTTTGAGTCTATTCCTGCTCTCGAGAATCTCCGCTGGAATCACAAGTATGTTCATGTAACTTGCATTTTCATAACTTTGATCATCCTGATTTTCGACATTTTCTTCCTAGGACGTGTATATTGGACCAGCTCCCTTATGCTCTTTTCTATATTAAATGACTTCACATATCTTGCATTAATCTAGGAGTATTCTTTGATCTTTAATTTGCTCTTTGCTTGATAAGAAGCTCTCCAAATTTAGAAGAAATTGAAATCGAGGTTGTTAATGATGTTTACTTTTCTCTCTCTTTTTCGTATGCATTGTCTTTGTTATGATCTTCAATTTTAAATCAAGGCTGATTGTATTTCTTAATCTTTCTTAGAACTATTTAGAACATGCGCGCCGGGAGGCTGTTGATGATATTCCTGAAAGTTTCTCGGATATGACATTTAATCACCTAAGGACAGTAAATATTTATGATATAACAGGAGTAGCAGCTGAAATGCAGCATATCAAGGTTTTATTGGACAAGTCTCCAACATTGGTCAGAATAATAGCCAAGCCCTTGAAATGGAAGACAAAGAATCTATTAAAGTACTCGCTGAGGTAACAGAATTTCAGCGTACATCATCTAAAGAAGAAGTTGTGTATAGTGTAGATTAGAATCCATATTACGATCCTGTTTGATCTAACTAGTCTTTAATCAGATCATAATCTTTTGCTAAAATGTTTGAAATCGTAAAAAGAATGTTGATACAGCAATAAGGCTGTTATTTTGCATTTTCCATCGTGAATACCATCGGTTTGTGAACATAAGTGAATCTGGATGTATGTTTTTGATTAATCTGTTTCAATGTCTGTTCTTTGAATGATCTATGGGATGACGCTTTGGTTGGTTATTGATCTTTTTAATATATTCATTGTGGTCCTCATGGTCATTGTGCATTCTTTTTTATTTGATATAAACATGACATGAGTTGAGCATAAATGGAATAGTGAGGATTCAAATAGTCGATTTCAACTAGATGTTTTATGAGAGTCCACGACGTTGTTGACACATTGCTCTAAATAGTGAGAAAGAATGAAATTCGATCAAATTCCTTGATCTCAATGGTTAATAAACAATACCCCTTTTGAATGGACAAGATAATCCCTTTGAACAACATTTTTCAATGAGAATTATGGTACAATAGACATTATATGCTGAAATTGAATTTCAACAATATTATTCTTACAAGCTCAATGTTACAATTCCAGACTCCAGAAAAAATATCACTAAAAACAGGAAAAGGGAAAAAAAGGGGGGATGGGGGTGGGGGTGGGGTCAGTTGTTCATAAATCAGTTTTTTTCCAATATAGTCAAAACATATCCCATTCCTTTATGCAGCTTCCATATAATCATATATATACAATCTAAATCGAACCCTACCGTAGACAAAAAGTCTGGTATATAAGTGGAGAAGAGTAAAGGGGCGGGTCTATTATCCACTGAGTTATGAACCGTGCACTATTGACCCTCGAGGACTTGTTGGTTATCAAAAAAACAAAAAAAACTCAATAACATACAACAATATTACTTGAGAATTCTATCTTAGATGCTCTTTTTTTTTGTTTCATCTAATTGACTATCTTTTATAATCTAAAGCAGAAGTTGTGTATCTTGTTGATTAGTATCGTTATCACAATCCTTCTTAATCTTTAGCTAAAATGTTTTGGAAGGACAAACATAAACGAGAACTTTGGTTGATGGAGTAGTAAGGTTGTGTTTTGCCTTTTCTTTAAGGTACTGAAAAGATTTTATCTGCTTGGAAACATAGAATTGTGAATGTTTTGAATACTTTGTTTGGTAACAGAGATGGTTTTTACATTTCATGGTTGTTCTTAAATGATGTATGATTTGAGACTTTGGTTGTTTATTTTAAAGTTATGTTGTGTGTTGAATTTTCTTAGGGATCTTGAATCATTGAGTGGAAACTTACTTTTTGGCTAGTATTTTAGGCCCTTTTCTTTTTTGTATAATAAAGGGTAATTTTGTACCTAAAACACCCTTGAAGTATTGGAAATGGTACAAAATTACCCTTCATCCATCTGTTAGCTCCAAAATACCCTTTTCACCCACATATTGGGTCCAAAAAAACCCTTGTCATCCATATTTTGGTTCAAAATTGATCGTTAAGTAAGTGGTCAATGTTGAACCCAAAGGTGGATGACAAGGGTATTTTTGAGCCAATAGGTGAATGAAAAGTGCATTTTGGAGCAATAGGCGGATGAAGGATAATCTTGTACCATTTTCAATAATTCAAGGGTATTTTAGGCTATTTCCGTATACAAAATCATAAATAAAAACGATAAATTTATTGATTTGGACTTAAAGAATTTCTTTCTGAAGGTTTACAAACTTTATTACATTTACAAAAATAAAAAAGGAATAATTTTAAGGATAAATTAGATCAAAATTATTGGAAGAATTATATATTATAAAGTGAACAATTAATATAGGACTACGAAAAGCTTTCTTTTCGAAATAACCTTAAAAAAAGTAATATCACATAAATTAAGGGGAAAAGAGAGAAAATTAATGTGATTGTTTATTTAGAGAAATTGGCAGGTATATTTAGTTACAAAAAAATTACTTTGATCTGTCCAATTAAGTCCACTTAAATTTTTTTGCATGTGACATTTAATACCTTAAAATAGTTAAATTTTATTATATAGCCAGTTACAAATTCAATTTTCTGATTTTATAACTTATTTTAATTATATAAAATTGTCATTTTTATGTATAAGAGATCTAGAAAATACCAAGAGATATCATTTGTTTTGTTATTATAGACACAAAATTCCTACATTTTAACAACTTTTTATGTAAGGGCAAATCTAGAAGGCATGAAGGTATATTCATTTGAAATTTCTTGTCAAAAAGTTTATATGATGTATATAAGAGTTTTTTCAGTGTTTATATAAAAATTTTAAAGTGTAACTTACATAAATAGTTATGGTCTTAGGCTTATCAGATAAAAGTAGCTATAAGTATCATATTTTTAAAAAATAGCTAAAGTTTGTGAATGGCTATATCCATATATATGTCTTTTTATTTTTAATAGAAAAACTTATTCTAATTAATTTCCCACTAAATAAGATAAATTGGTTAATTTAACTGACAAGACTTTTTTTTCAACCCTTAAATCCATTAATTCGTCATTTTAAATACGTAACTAGTCACTACCTTTTAGTATTCATATCAGTTCAAAAATAAAAATTATGTATGCTCTTTATTATTCAATTTCCTCCTAAGAAAAATACAATTAAATAGCTATCATCACAGTTTTGATCTGACGTTTCATAAAATAGAGCGAAGAGAATTTCTATGTAGAATATAGAATTAACGGAATAATGTTGAAGAAATAAACTTCGTTTTTATTTATGATGGTATGTATATTATTGAAAGGTTTATGTTTTGTGAGAAAAATAATATTTTTCGTATTAAGTTGATTATGTATTCAGTTATTCTAAGTATTTAATGTATGTATACTTTCGTATAGAATGTATAAATGAAATTATGAATTGATTATAGGTTGTGATGTCAATTGATTGCATTTATTTAGTAAGTGATGAAGGGAAGACTTATATATTATGCTTGGAAAAGAAGACTTGTAGTTGCAATAGGTTTCAAGTTGACGGAATACCATGCATGCGTGGAGGGTGTTGAAAAAAATATTCTTCTAGATGAATATTGTTCACATTTTTACTTGGCAGAAACAATATTTAAAACATATGAAGCGCATGTATCCTCTTCCGAACAAAGTGAATGGAATCTACTTGAACACACTGCTACTGAAGTTGTGTTGCCACCAAAATACAAGCGACATCCGGGAGGCCAAAGAAGCAAGAGAAATCATTTAGCGATTTGAGTAAAGGAAGTGTACTAATTCTTGTTGTACACATATAATAGGTGGTTCATGTCGAACTGCAATACGAACTGCATAGTACCTGATACATCCCGCTATAAAAGCATTATTTAACTTAATTATCGTTATGTCAAATCAATGAATTAAAAAAATTATCTGCTTTTTGAAATATTTGTTTTTTTTATTTGTTTGCTTAAATTATAAATTAACTTGAATGTTATCTAAATATTTAATTTGATACATTAATATGTATTGACATATCCAAACTAGTGATAATACGTGCATATAGTTATACTTGATAATATGTTGGTGAATAGATATATAAAACATTTATGCTAGTGAAAAATTGATAAATATAATAGACAACCTATAAAAATACACAAGGAACAATGTTCTTGGTATACACTTACAGATTACTTTGGTGTATGATAAAAATCACTTTAAAAACATGTAATAATGTAATTACTACCAACATTTATGATGTGTTTATCAATTCTAGGAATGTAAGTATCCAAATTTCTTTAAGCAATAACTCACAATAAATGAATATAGTAATACTTGTGTATATTTTGATATGAAAAAGACTGTAGCATACAGTTATACTATTGAATATATTGATAAAAAATACACAACTGAACATATCGATTATCAAAAGTAGATATCCAAGATTATATATTTTTAGATGAACTGTACATTTACACAAACATACATTCATCTCTTCCTACCACTACATTGAATGCAATAACCCCAACAAAAAAGTTTAACAAAGTAGCAACCAAAACAGTAAAGCAACATGATCATAGATCAATAGAAGAGTTGATAATGTTTGACAAAGAATAAAACATTACTTTTAATCATAATCATTAAATAGAAATTAAAAATCAAAACTAGCAAAAGAAACTAAAAAATTATAACAAGTTGACTATTCGATATTTGCGGGTGGCCTGATCATTTTGGGTGGTGCCTCAATCTCGCTAGCAGCCCCTTCTTCCTCCTTCTTTGTTGCATATTCTCACAATAGTGCGCCGTATTTGATGTGGTATAACTTAGAATCAAGATATTGAACTGAAATACTTTCACCTTCACTTAGGTACTCCGCAAATGCTATCTAATATATCCGACAATCCCTGATAAATCAGGAAAATACATTACTCATTAAATAAGATACTTTTTATAAGTATATTAAGAGAATGACAATACTTACTACAACCAACTTTAGAATACATAATAACAACATAACTCTAAATGCACTAGAATGTATTCAAAAATGAAAAGATATTCAAATACAACAGTAGATATTCAAATTGTAATGACACACTATAAATATTCAATGATTATATGTATGTCACAATATACCAATTTAGAAGGTATATCCTCCACATAAACTTACTTGTTCAACATACGCTACATTCATATGACTACATCTTACTATAATCATCTTCAAAAAACAGAATGACTACATATCAAATTTTTTCCATTCATAGTCAGTGATGTACCTTTTTTCCTCTTACAAGAACCACCGCTTTCTTATTCTTCCATCAGACTCAATGTTATAGGGTTATTCAAAGATTCTGATTTCTTCTGAATCTCCATTGCAACAATGGAGCATGAAATTTGTGATTGCTTTTTTGCTATACACATTCAAACGAGAGCATTTCCAACAAATAATTATCGGGATAATTTGTGCCTCTTGTGACCCTCTTGAGAGTATCCCATTCCGACATAAGAATATTGAATACAAACTCCAACTTTAACCCTAATAATGTGCAAAAACAAAAATGTAACAACCCTAAATATGGCTATGCTAAATAATGTTTCATGTATCTAGAACGCCTACGATTAGACCGGGTTCACACGGATTGATGCACGTAGCATCAGACCTTTGAACCCTTACGACAGCCAAGCCAACTTCTTGGGGAGTTAGTTGAGCTAGGAAAGGTTGGGTCCGTCCATGTAGGGCTCCTAAATGTGATGATTTACCCGGATAAGTCTTTATCGGAGTGAAAAAGGGGAAATCTTAAGTTTGGAGGGTCTAGGGGTAAAATGGTCTTTTTCAAGGCTAAGGGTGGTATCATAATTACTCCAAATATATAATTAATTATTTAATTAATAAGGTTGAGGGGTAATTTGGGGAGAGAGGGCCAAAAATCTGCTCTTAGAGTGAAGTCTTGCTCCACCCGGGTTCGAGCCTAGGTGGAAGCAATATATTAAATTCGTTTTAATTTAAGTTGGTAAATTAATGTAACTAATT
This sequence comes from Solanum lycopersicum, assembly GCF_036512215.1. NCBI lineage: Eukaryota > Viridiplantae > Streptophyta > Magnoliopsida > Solanales > Solanaceae > Solanum > Solanum lycopersicum. Next base: position 5,214,555 of record NC_090809.1, read on the forward strand.
AATATTTATTATTTATTAGCTAATTTAAAATAAAAGGAAAATCAGAATTTTAATCATTTAATAAAAACGTTATTTGACTAAGTCCTAAACTAGATTTGTAAGCCTAATAAAACTCTCACTCTCTCACGTCTATCTCCTCAACATTCATGATCATTCTCTCTTCCTATTCAGGTTTATCTATGCCAAATAACATTCAAGAAAAAAAAATTTACCAAGGTTCTTCACACTTGAAGAACTCACACGAAAATATAAGGAAAACAAATGTTAATTAATAACGTAGGCAAAGAGAATGTTTTCCGTCGAGTGGGGTGTTGAACTTTCGGTGTTGGACGTGTGTTTGGAGAAGTTTTTGGGAAGCAAGTCGAGGTTTGAACTCCAAAAAAGTATGGGTTCTTTTCTCTCTTGGTTCCTTTCCGAGAGACCCCTAAGGTTCAGTATATTCTATCCGAAAACTAGGGTTGTTCCCCGTTGCATGTCCCTGTCACTAGCCCCTAATGATTCGTAGGTTGGATATGTTTGCTGGTGGATATTAGGCGTGTGTTGTGTTTTCGTGATGAATATGTTCATGTATGTGTGTTTGAAATAGTATGAATGATCACCTATGTGATCCGAAACTATGTATACGTGTGTGCAATGTGAACCATGATTATGTGCCTCGGGTTTAAGGCTCTAAAATGTGATGTTAGTTCTTTGTATTTCATGAACACGTGTTTATGTAAATCGTGATGTTCATAAGTGATGTAAAGATTCTGATTTGAGTGCAATTCTTTATCGAATGAAATCTTGAAAATGCACCTAAAGAACTCACTAAAAACAACTTAAAACGTCTAAACATTTAATGTTGAAGAAGTGAGATAGGCTGCAAAAATTTCCAGCATCTTGTTAATGAGTTTCGACAAAACTAAGGGGATTTTCATGCTATGAAAAAATGAATTAAAATATGTGAGATCATTGGGGTTTGAACCCATGACCTCCCCATGTTAAAAATCAATGAAATAATATGAGAAAATGTAACGACCCGTTTAGTCGTTTTGAGCAACAGACTTCAATTCTGGAAAAACTGGCAGAAGCGACGGACCCCACGACGGAACGTCATGGGCACGACGGACCGTCGCAGGGTCTCGTTTCAAAACACTTAGAAAATTTGAAATTGGATACTGAAAATCGACTCTCTGAACTTTGTGACGGAATAGCAGGACGGACCGTCACAGACCCTTGGTGGAAATATTGGGTCTCTGAACCTTGCGACGACCTGCAGGACGGACCGTCGCAGGCACGACGGCCCATCACAGGTTGCACAAATCCCAGGCAGAATCAAATTTCCTTACACGTTTTAAGGGACGTTTTGGGACTATTCTTTCCTTAATTATAGATTTCGTGGGTTTATATTAATAACTCAAATTCTTAGGGGTTAAAAGAGGTAACCCTAAGTTAATTAGTGGGGTATTATTGCCATCTTTTATTCTTAATTATATACTAATTAGGGTAAAAGAAAGAGAGTTTGAATAAGAAAAATAGAAAGAACGAAGAGAGACAGAAAAAGAAAGAGAACGAGTAGAGAGAGAGAGAAACGAAGAGGATAGCAAGGATTTTGAGAAGATAGCTTGCTGATCGCAATTCTTCGGTGGAGGTAGGTTATGGTTTTCATGCTTTCATAGTAAACTCTTAATAGAGAATGATATGTATTGGTACTATTGTAAACCCTCCTATATGCTTAATTGTATGTTTGCATGAATATGATTATGTGATTGTGATAAGATAAGCATGATGAAAATATTGAATCCCAAATCTTGAAAAGAAACTTTAATATACATTATTAATGATGATGCCTTGGTATAGAAGAAGGCTCGATGAATTAAAGTAATGGGATTGATGATGCCTTGGTATAGAAGAAGGCTTGATGAATTAAAGTAATGGGATTGAGGATGCCTTGGTATAGAGAAGGCTTGATGATTTACAGAATGATATCAGTGGATCGGAGTGTCACATTCCGACACATAAATTTAGTGGATCGGAGTATCACGTACCGACACATGAAGGGGATCGGGTGTCACGAACCGACACGTAGAATTAGGGGATCGGGTGTCACGAACCGACACGTAGAATTAGGGGATCGGGTGTCACGAACTGACACGTCGAATTAGGGGATCGGGTGTCACGAACCGACACGTAGATTTAAGGGATCGGGTGTCACGAACCGACACGTAGATTTAGGGGATCGGAGTGTCACGTACCGACACAAGAGGAATAATGAATATGAGGGAGCGGAGTGTCACGTACCGACACAAGAGAAATAAAGATAATGAATCTTGAAAGATGTTAACATACTCAATCTAATGAACATGATTCCCAAATGAGTATGGTATTGGGGCTTGAGTCCTCATGTGTGAACTTGACGGTAATTGTTAATGATATAGTGCTTGTTGTTGCTACATGTTGAGTATCATAGTTGATTTTATGATATTACTTGGTATATACTGTTTTCTATTTTCAGTTGTCCGATGATATCTACTCAGTACCCGTGCTTTGTACTGACCCCTACTTTTATTATTTTCTTCTTGTTTAATTGTGGAGTGCAGCAAACGTGCCGTCATATTCGACTCAATAGTAACTCTAGCCAGTGTTCGTCACATCGGATCTTTAGGGTGAGCTAATGCTTCTAGCTTGGACTGGATCTTCTTCTTCAAGTTTTGATGCCTTGAACTTCCGGTATGGACTAGCTTCTTATGTATTTTTAGATTTTAGAATACTCTTAGTTTAGTCATTTGATTGTAGATGTTCTTGTGGTGATGACTTCCAGGTTTTGGGAATAATAGATGTTGAATATTCATAGTTATTGAATTGGTTTTTATTAATGAGTTTAAGTTTTCCGCATTACTTTATGTTTATATTATATTGAAATGTTAAGGTTAGATTGGTTGGTTCGCTCACATAGGAGGGTAAGTGTGGGTGCCAGCCGCAACCCGGTTTGGGTCGTGACAGAAAAAAGGGAATGTGGCATGTGAGATTCGAACCCATGACCTTTGCTGGAAAATGAATTATGAAAAGAAGAAATAAGAGGAGTGGGATTCGAATCCACCACCTCTTAGTCAACTTAAGAAAATTAAAATAAAAATAAAGGGTGAGGCCTATGGGAATCGAACCCATGACCTATAGGCAGAACCAAGGGATATTAAAAAGAAGAATTAAAGTGGGGTTCTGGGGGTTCGAACCCACACCCCCCAGCCAAAGAAGGGAAATTAAACGAATTGGAAACTAAAAGTAAATGATGTTGTGGGGGTTCGATCCCACATCCTCTCAGTCCCATCGAGTGAAAAATGAAGAGAAAAATTTAGGGAAAAATAAAATGAAGGGGTTGGGGCTCGATCTTGGGTCCCCAAGCTGCATGGATCAAATCAAAATGAATAATAAAATGTAAGTGTTGTCCAAGGGATTTGAAACCGGGTTTCCTTGTCCAAATCCCGTATTGATACTAAGTCATACGTGAATTAAATACACAAGAATAATGTTTCATGCTTAGTTCGAAATCGAAATCTTGGCATAATACAAAATCCATAAGTCTTGTACCACATAATCTTAGGAAGTATGAATCACTTAAACAAACTATATATGAAGCCTCATGGCTTGTATGTATAGACTCATAAGTCTAGCATACGTTTAAAAATAAGTGAACTAAGATGTATGAACAATGAAATGATGAAATGAACAATGAAATGATGAAACGAACGATGAAATGATGAAATGAACAATGAAATGATGAAACCCTAAAAGGGTTAAGTAAGAGTGTAAAACAAACTAAATGACCAAGTGCATTGGCATATGATGAAATGAACATTCACGTAAAAAGGGATGAGCATAATGAAGAGCAAATGTGCTAATGTTAATGAATGTGGTGACAACATCATATGAGGCTAATGTAAAAGATGATAGCAATCTCAAATGAGCCTAAGTAAATGTTACCAAAACGTACTCACCTATGAGAGTGTAAAGTTGATGAAGAGACCAGTCTCTATGAACACTATAATGAAAGTATTGATATCAACATATACATAATACTAATAATGATATGAGAAATCATCTATTAAGCTATTATGTCCTCATATTAGAAGCCAGCTTCCATGATGTATGAGTTGAATGTGATAGAACTTTATACTGAGCACTGATAGACTAACTATGAGCGGTGATGCCTTCTTTCAGGAATGCGGAGGTTCACGTAACTCTCATAAGATGAGATTGTCCGGCATGCCGGGTATGGGTCTCCTTATATCTCCTAGTCTTTGAACCAATACTGCCAATATAGGGATCTGGTGGGGTTCAATTCCTATGTATGCTAGCATGTTTTGGGTCACTTTGGCCTGTGATTCCACCTCTTTTGGGTGTAGAGGAGACACTCGATTTCGTGATGCTCACATGATCTACATCGATTAAAGTTAAAGTTTCCAGTGAACGAATGAGGTCATCCACAAATGATGCACATAATGAAATGAATGATACCAAAGGTGTCAGGATATGATGATCAAGTGTAACGACCCATTTTGTCGTTTTGAGAGTTAAAGCCTTGTGTTTCATAAAATATTTTTCGTTAGATTCTAAATGGGTATTGTGAACTATTTCATTATTATAATTATGAAATTAGTGGGGTAGTTTTAATAATTTATTTAGTTAGTGGTTAGAGAAAATAATATTAAAACTAATAGTGGAGCACTTTTACTATTTTTAATATCAAGCAAATATAATAATTAGGGTACGAGAAAAATCAGTTGAAGAAAGAAAGAGAAAGTAGGCGCTCGGCATCACAAAACAGAGGAGATATCAAAAACCGATAAGCTGTGCCTCTACATTCTTGATTTTCCGGTGATGAAACAGCTTGAGTATCAGCACCATCTGGGCCTTAACACAATGTTTTCATGACCATGGCGATGCCGCTATCTACACCTCCACTAATCCCTCTTCCAACACTTGCCCTTAAACTCAAAACTTCACTTATTACTCCAATTTCCTCAACTCGTCTTCTCTGTAAATTCAATGATTCCGATATGACCTCACAGCTAGAAATTCTGAAGCCGTAACGGAAGAAGCCAGACAAGGGTGTCAATGGGATTTTCTGGATTCTACTTCTTAACCTGGGAATATATGTAGCAGATCATGTTTTCCAGGTTTAGAAATTGCTTCCCCCCCATCTTTATTGCAGCTTTCGTTGAATATATTTAATTCGATGGTGTTAAATAAAAGCTTGCACAACGAATATTTATGATTTGTTTTATTGAGTTACTAGTGAACATGCACCCAACCCTGGTAAGTTGGACCATGGCTGGTGAGTTCCATTGAAGATGATGGGTGGCATGATGAGAGATCAGCAATTGAACACGTATAATGGCACTCAGCCATCTGAAGGGTGTCATCGACCTAGATTCTATGAAGATAATGTTACTCTTGTTTGCTGGAATAAAGGGATCTAACATAAAAAGTGATTATATCAGGTTGCGGCAGTAAGAGCATTATACTTATACCACAATCGGCCTTTTTGGTACCAGTTTGTGACTGCAACATTCTGTCATTTTAACTGGAACCACCTATCTAGCAACCTTTGTTTTCTGTATATTTTTGCTTCCAGGAAAACTCGTTGAAAAGGAGAAAGGAAACTTTAGATTGTGGCTTTCTTATATATTAACTGGGGCTGGAGCTAACCTTGTCTCATGGTTGATTCTTCCGAGAAATGTTGTTTCTGTTGGTGCGTTTGCTGCAGTGTTTGGACTCTTTGCTATTAGTGTACTTGTGAAGATGTCTTGTAATTGGACAAAGATTCTTGAAGAACTTATATTGGAACAGTTTGTTATAGAAAGGATTGGAAAGGTTCGGAGACAATAAGGAAAGGAAAGACATTGGAGAAGTAGTTACTTGACTTCAATTCTTCGGTGGAGGTAGGTTATGGTTTATGCTATTTGATAGTAAACTCTTAAAAGTGATTGATATGCATTGAATGATATTGTGAAGTTCTCTATGTACTTGACTGTGTGATTGTGTGATTTGGTTGTGTGGTTTGTGATTGGTCTAAAATCTTGAGACCGTAGGGTTTATATTCTCTAACTCTCTCCATCGAAGTGATGCCTTTAATATAAAGAAAGCTTGATGAAAATTATATAACAATGAATTGAAAGCGGTGATCATAAATGATAAATTAATAGTATAATTGGATCGGAGTATCTCGTTCCGACACGGTATTTTTGGATCGGAGTGTCACGTTCCGACACAATATTCTTGGATCGGAGTGTCACGTTCCGACACGGTATTCTTGGATTGGAGTGTCACGTTACGACACGATAATATTAAAGGAAAAACATGTTGAATTAATTGAAGATACTCAATCTCAAAGAACTCAACTCCCAAAATGGTTTGATTTGGAGGCATGAGTCCTCATGTGTGATCTTGATATCATTGACTTATTATGAGCTTACTTTAATGTTGTTGATACTTGTTCATGTTGTTTGTTGTTTATCACCTGTTAAGGGCTATAGTTGAGTTCATACTATTATTTATTGTATATTAGTTACTATTTTGGGTTGACCGATGATACTTACTCAGTACATGTTGTCTCGTACTGAGCCCTACTTGTTTTCTTCTTTGTTTTCCTTCTATGAAATGCAGCGAATGTTCCTATGACTTCTGATTTTCCTCAGCTCTAGTCAACCTCCCGCATATCAAGTTCCAGGGTGAGCTATCTATTCAAGCTCGTGTTGGATTCTCTCGGTCATGACATGATGGCCTATACTTTCGGACACATTCCATTTTATTCCTTATTTTAATGTATTCAATATTCTTAGACTTAGTATTGGAGATTAGATGTCCTTGATGTGATGACTATCAGATTTTGGGATGATAAATAATAAACTTTAGAAACTTATTTAAATTGGTTTCTTAGTATCTTTTGGAGCTTCCACATTATTTATATTATTTATAGTTGAACTATTGATATATGTTGGGTTTAGATTTGTTGGTTCTCTCACCTAGGAGGTTAAGGGTGGGTGCCACTCACGACTCGTTTTGGGTCGTGACAAACTTGGTATCAGAGCGTTAGGTTCGTTGATCTCATCACACAAGGACAATTCTAGTAGAGTCTTGTGGAATGGTAAGGGGACGCCTTTACTTTTCTTTGAGAAGCTATAGGACTTTAGGAAAGCTCATTTCTTTCTTTCTTTCATGCTACTACTTGAATCCAATTGGTATCTAGGTGATACAATTTGGTATCTGAACTTCTTCACTTTATTTCAAATAAGGGTACTACTAGAGTATTTGAAGTTGAAATAGCAACAACCAAAAGAAAAAAAATGTCCTTAGAAATAGATATTTTTTCTCAATCGCAAAATGTGGTGGTAGTCTCATGTTGACTGACGGTTAATAAAGACACTACTATGACTTCATAGAGTGAGGGTATATTCCAGAAAGTCATCGATGCTTACTTGGTTAGATTTAGGAAGTGTGTTATTTTGTTATTAAATTGATCTAAGAAGTAAAACAAATTGTTTGGCCAAGAGAGATAACGTATTCGATAATGTTTTGCAATTATTCAATGGGTAGAAATATGTGGGCTATTTGGGTACGATATTATGGACATGTATGATGTGTTCTAGTAACGTATCTAATGGACTTTCACGGTGTGGCAGTACTAGGGTTATGTGGAAACAGGTACGTCGATTGTCAAGTATGAATACTAATTACTAAAAAAGTTACAAGTTGTACGACATGGTCAGATAATAAGATTTAGTGTTGCATTCACATTTGAGAAACCAACTAGTTTATTACTACACGAACTTAGATTGAGCATTATTTTGAAGGATAATTTTAGTGGTTGAGCATTATTTTAAAGAAAATCTTTAGTGGTGGATCTTTGGTACAAATATTAACACAACTTAAACTGTGCAATGTATGTTGAGGGTTTTGAGTGAGGACTGGTGGTTTATCTTAAGCTTCAAAAGGTAGATTGATACTAGTATGACAGACTTATAGGGAAAGAAAGTCCTACTGGGTATACTTTGGGTGAACTAAAATGAAGATTTTAGTAAGAAAGTGAATATAAAATTTGTTATTCCCTTCATTTTGATTACTATATCTGAGTTTAAGGTGTCATGTCGAGGAAAAAAATTAACTTTGTGGCGATGAAAAGGGCTTACAAATACATGATGGTGATAGGAGTAAGTGATGGATGGTGACGGAGATGCAAATTATAGAATACAAATTATTGGTCAAATAAATTTTGTATGGTGATAAAAACTTGCGAGTATCTAAGGTTGATATTTCTACTATTTAGTGAGTAATGTGGTTGTATGATAAATTTTAGGAGATTTAGGGCACACTCGAATATAATTTAAAGGAGCTGGAATCATAACTAAAATAAGATAAAACTTGTGGGATGTGTAGCCTTTAGACAAATAAGTGAGAGATTTTCTCTGATTGTAAGAACTAAAAATGTATCTTCGAGGGGATCGATAATTGGGTTCAAAATTGCGTATATTTTGTTTTGGTTAAGGTAATAGCATAACAGGTTAATCAGCTTGGTTAAAAGCTATTGAATAGAACTTAAGAGAGGAGTGTACAGACGTTCAACTTGAGTGAGATGATAGGTTCTGTTGTACTGTTGAATTTAGAAATGAGTAGGGTTGGATTTTTAGTGAAGCATATGGTATGGTTGGTGGAGAGGCAATCAATGATAAGCTAAGATAAGGTGATTCGTAAAAATCTTCAAAGTATAAGCAAATATAGATAATTAAGGGCATTGTGTTACACAATTGGACTTATAATTCAAATTAATTTTTTTTGTTATAAGTCTGAATTTCTGTTGGTATATTTTGTCAAGGTATGAATTAGTAAGATGAGAAACGATGGATTGGATCGTTATTGAGCACGTGAAAGAATTTATGCATGATTTGGACCATAAAGTTGTAACTTTTAATTGTTAAAGGATCTAAGAAGAGTTTTCTTCTGAGTTTTGATTTTGATTGCAATCAATGACGCATGAATAATTTAGTATTCTACATGGGGTTAGATTGCTCAAATTTGGATAATGACTCAAGAATGATGCATAATGTGTAATATAATTCTACATGATTATTAATAATTTAGAGTTGGAATAATACTACTCTACTGATGGGATTACAGAGAATATTATGATGTGTTACATAGATATTTAATGGTGAATAGAGGTTATGAGCTAATAGGATACATAATAATTTGAATGACTAAGAAATTTCCTAAGTGTTGGCATGAGGTATGTGATGGTTTAGAAGGGTAGCTAAAGCACGATATGTGGAAGTGGTGTGAGGTTGACTTATGGTTTGATTTAATAGTTTATCATGATGGAAAGCTACTATCAAATTTTAAATAATGTTAGTAGCCTTGTTTGGAACTCGTAATTGTCACGAAATGCTTAAATAGAAGATAATGATGGTGGTTTGGGAGTAAGGTAGACGATCGATGTGGTTATGATGTTTTGTTAGTACTAAAAGTGTAGACTTCAGTGGATGTAGGGCCCGATAAAGTAAGTATGCGTGCAATTATAATAGGGACTAAATTAGTGATTGTGGATACCTAGAAAATCAACGAGATAGAGTCAGATGAATGAAGATGTTTGATATGGAAACTATTGAAAAAAATAATAATATATTTATATCTGAAGTTATTCGACCTTGGTTATGTACACTCTTAACTACTTCATTTCGGGTGTGATTTAGATTATAATTCATTTTCTACGTCCACACGTGTTTTCACATCTATGGGTTGATTTCTAGTGGTGAATCGGATGTAAAGATCCTCTTGTGTCCTCTTGATAGGGTAGGATCCTTGGGCAAACTTGATATTTTAGTTATAATAGAATTGGTGTTGTTTTGAATAGATAAAGTATATCAGTAGTTGTATACACACAAACTCGCTTACGAGAATCTATATAAGAGCTGCTATGAAGAGTTACAATTGCCTAAGAGTAATGTTAGAGGTTCTGCATTTTGAAGTGTATCCCTTGTTGGTGTTTACTTGATATTATTCTTCCCTGGGTTAGATATGTCTCCCTTGATGAGTAATCTATGTCTAAAGCTAATATTTTCATCACTTAAGCTTGTGATGAGATTGTGTTGTGAAAAGAAAATCATGATAAGATCTGTGATGGTTTGTGCATTATGAGTGTGTGGTAGTTGGCTAAAATCCACTTCTGGTTGTAGCCACTTTTGCTTTAAAATTTTATCCTGGTTATATTAGATAATATTTGTTCAGATGGTTGTGTCAAGGTCTAGTTGGAGAATATATCAGTTGAAAATTCCATTATTAGAAATTGTTTTGTTGTTAGTTGAGTTTACATACATCAATAATTATTCCTAGAGTAGTTAAGGCATTGTTGTGAGGAGGTGTAGATCTTCAATTGATTGGTTTAACACTTTTGATATAGGACTAAGGGTACTACTATTTCGAATGAACTTTTGAGACAACTACCCTTTCTTGCCTTGCCTTCCTTCGTTCGTTCGAGATGGGTAAATTGGTATCTATTGTAACGACCTATTTTGTCGTTTTGAGAGTTAAAGCCTTGTGTTTCATAAAATATTTTTCATTAGATTCTAAATGGGTATTTTGAACTATTTCATAATTATAATTATGAAATTAGTGGGGTAGTTTTAATAATTTATTCAGTTAGTGGTTAGAGAAAATAATATTAAAACTAATAGTGGAGCATTTTTACTATTTTTAATATCAAGCAAATATAATAATTAGGGTACGGGAAAAATCAGTAGAAGAAAGAAAGAGAAAGTAGGCGCTCGACATCACAAAACGGAGGAGATACGAAAAACCGTAAGTTGTGACTCTACATTCTTGATTTTCCAGTGATGAAACAGCTTCAGTATCAGCATCATCTGGGCCTTAACACAATGGTTTCATGCCCATGGCGATGCCGCAATCTACACCTCCACTAATCCTTCTTCCAACACTTGCCCTTAAACTCAAAACTTCACTTATTACTCCAATTTCCTCAACTCGTCTTCTCTGTAAATTCAATGATTCCGATATGACCTTATAGCTGGAAATTCTGAAGCCTGAAGGGAAGAAGCCAGACAAGGGTATCAATGGGATTTTCTGGATTCTACTTCTTAACCTGGGAATATATGTAGTAGATCATGTTTTCCAGGTTTAGAAATTGCTTCCCCCCCCCCCCCTTTTTATTGCAACTTTCGTTGAATATATTTAATTCTATGGTGTTAAAAAAAGCTTGCACAATGAATATTTATGATTCCTTTTTTTGAGTTACTATTGAACATGCACCCAACCCTGGTAAGTTGGACCATGGCTGGTGAGTTCCATTGAAGATGATGGGTGGCATGATGAGAGATCAACAATTGAACACGTATAGTGGCACTCGGCCATCTAAAGGGTGTCATCCACCTAGATTCTGTGAAGATAATGTTACTCTTGTCTGCTTGAATAAAGGGATCTAACAGAAAAAGTGATTATATCAGGTTCGGGCAGTAAGAGTATTATACTTATACCACAATCGGCCTGCTTGGTACCATTTTGTGACTGCAACATTCAGTCATTTTAACTGGAACCACCTATCTGGCAACCTTTTCTTTCTGTATATTTTTGCTTCAAGGAAAACTTGTTGAAGAGGAGGAAGGAAACTTTGGATTGTGGCTTTCTTATATATTAACTGGGGCTGGAGCTAACCTTGTTTCATGGTTGATTCTTCCAAGAAATGTTGTTTCTGTTGGTGCGTCTGCTGCAGTGTTTGGACTCTTTGCTATTAGTGTACTTGTGCAGATGTCTTGGGACTGGAGAAAGATTCTTGAAGTACTTGTATTGGGACAGTTTTTTATAGAAAGGATTGGAAAGGTTCGGAGACAATAATGAAAGGGAAGGCATTGGAGAAGTAGTTACTTAACTTTAATTCTTCGGTGGAGGTAGGTTATGGTTTATGCTATTTGATAGTAAACTCTTAATAGTGATTGATATGCATTGAATGATATTGTGAAGTTCTCTATGTACTTGACTGTGTGATTGTGTGATTTGGTTGTGTGGTTTGTGATTGGTCTGAAATCTTGAGACCGTAGGGTTTATATTCTCTTACCCTCTCTATCGAAGTGATGCCTTGAATATAATGAAGGCTTGATGAAAATAATATAACAATGAATCGAAAGCGGTGATAATAAAGGATAAATTAATGGTATAATTGGATCGGAGTGTCACGTTCTGACACGATATTCTTGGATCGGAGTGTCACGTTCCGACACAATATTCTTGGATCGGAGTGTCACGTTCTGACACGGTATTCTTGAATCGGAGTGTCACGTTCCGACATGATAATATTAAAGGAAAAACATGTTTAATCAATGGAAGATACTCAATCTCAAAGAACTCAACTCCCAAAATGGTTTGATTTGGAGGCATGAGTCCTCATGTGTGATCTTGATATTATTGACTTATTACGAGCTTACTTTAATATTGTTGATACTTGTTCATGTTGTTTGTTGTTTATCACCTTTTAAGTTCTATAGTTGAGTTCATACTATTATTTATTGTATATTAGTTACTATTTTGGGTTGACCGATGATACTTACTCAGTACATGTTGTCTCGTATGGAGCCCTACTTGTTTTCTTCTTTGTTTTCCTTTTATGAAATGCAGCGAATGTACCTATGACTTCTGATTTTCCTCAGCTCTAGTCAACCTCCCGCATATCAAGTTCCAGGGTGAGGTATCCATTCAAGCTTGTGTTGGATTCTCTCGGTCATTACATGATGTCCTATACTTTCGGACACATACAATTTTATTCTTTATTTTAATGTATTCAATATTCTTAGACTTAGTATTGGAGATTAGATGTCCTTGATGTGATGACTATCAGATTTTGGGATGATAAATAATAAACTTTAGAAACTTATTTAAATTGGTTTCTTAGTATCTTTGGGAGCTTCCGCATTATTTATATTATTTATAGTTGAACTATTGATATATGTTGGGCTTAGATTTGTTGGTTCGCTCACCTAGGAGGTTAAGGGTGGGTGCCACTCACGACTCATTTTGGGTCGTGACATCAAGAGGTGAGCTAAACTTAAGTGATGACACTAGGTTATTCTTGATCATTGCACAGCGAACCTGATGAAAGTCTTAAACTACATCCTAGGTATAGCTGGTGTTTACACTAGCATATGAAAGAAATGAAATGAAGCACGTATGAATGAATGAAGCAGATTCTGTGTTTGCTAAAAAAGGCTCCCCTTAGTTGAGGTCCCATATGTTGAGCCATCATTTTGGGAAGTCTTGATGTAAAGTCCGTTATTCTAAGGTCTCATGGCATGTTAACGAATAATATGAAAAATTTGTTATGTGCCATATGCAATATGTTATGTGCTTTGTGCGAGATGTTATATGATGTGAGCAATATGATAAGTATGATAATGCATGTTGCTCTCATGGCATGGCTTTCCTAATCCAAATTTGGAAAGCTCACTCACTTTCCTAATCGAAATTTGGAAAACTCACTATCTTTCCTAATCCCAATTTGTCAAGTCCATTGACTTGACTTTCCGTAATCATGTTGTTAGGAGAGAGCTATTCTTACTCATGCATATCTTTGGTGTGTGATTTCATATATCCATACTTAGTACAAGTGTGTACTAATCCCATACAACTCTATATTTCTAGGTGCAGACACAGGTGGACGCTAGAGCTTACATGTTGACGTTGCATCTATCCGGACGTGGAGCTTTCATCTGGACTTGGTAGATACTCATGCTTTCAGGATGTATACCGTTATTATCTATCTTAGATGTAGGCCTTAGCTAGCGGAGAATATTCCACTAGTATTTCTTTCCACTTTCATTTCAGACTTTGTATTGGTGCCGTTTTTTCAAGAATACGTTTAATGCAATTGTGATCTGTTTTTTATCATTTGATTATATCTATATTAGATGGTTGATTTGTGAACGCCTATGATGTTAAGTTTAAAATGTTTAACATGAAATAAGAAATCAAAAAGTTCAATTTTTCCCTAAAATTAACCTAGGTGAAGTAAGAATGATGTATGTAGGCTTGTCTGCGACCTCTGAGAGGTCAACAACGCCGATATCGTCTAAGGTCTAGATTCCGATCTTGAAAGTAAAATTATATAAAACATTCAAAGAAAAAAAGAGGGAAAATGGGAATTAGAAGATATCGTCGAAACTCAGTCAGAATTAAACATTGAAGAACAAGCAAACTTGTTGATTGTAAGGATTTGATGAGCGAAGAGTCCGTAATTTTATGGATCCTACTAGGAGATGGAGTTTATTTAGGAGTAATAGAATTGATTTGGGGATAAAGAATTTAAATTTGGGATAATGAAAGAATGCTGACAAAAGTGAAAATAGGGAAGAGAAAGTGTGAAAAAGTAAATTTTATGTGTGTGAATTACATTTTGCTATTTATTAATTAAATATACCTATAAAATATAAATAAATCATAGTCTAGCCATATTATTTTATTATTGATATTTAGTTTGACATTTTCGGCAGTATTTTAATTTTAAATTACTCAACATAAATGGTTTTGTACATTGTAAGGTGTTTAAATTTCACTTGTTTAATTACCATTTTTTAGAAGACCATGAAAAAGTTAGAGGTTTTGTAGAGGTATGAAATTTTTATACATATTCATAATATATTTTTATCGATAACGTTATTGTGTACTAAAATATTTTTAAAAACTAATAAAATAATTAAACTTAGCGAAAATTGAGTTGAGTTTCGTCTTGACTCATTATCTGCCACGTTTTGGCTCAATTCATATCGATCCAATCAAATTCAGTTAGGATTAGATATTGACCCATTTGCTGTCATGACCCATTATAATTGACCTAAAATTGATCCAATTTGCTCAAGTACCATCCCTAACAATGGCTATGATTAAAATAGAAGAATAATCAATGAAACAAATGCACTTATACAAGAAAAACTAATTATAAAACTACCAAATAGTTATCCTTTTTGGATGAGTCGCGATTTAATAAAACAAATGAATATTAGCCTAGAAGTATCTAATGTTACAACCAAATTGTAGATAGCCATGTGTATTTACCATTTTTCTATGAAATTAAAAGATTAGATATAAATAGTAATTAGTTTTAGCATTCACTACTAACATTACTAATATGATAACTACATATAATAAACTAGTTGTACCGTATATGTTTTATTTTATTTTAATAATTAAATAGATTCACCTTTCATTAGATTACATGTTGCGCAACAAAAACAATAACATTTTCCGTAGAATCCTATAAATTGGTCCTTTTATGTCCATTAGGGTTACTACCTCCACTCGATTCAATCACAAAAGTTAAAGTAGCGTAAGATAGGGCAAAGGGACATTGATTTTCTTTTCTTCCTCAAATACGCTCGTTCAAAATCCTGGTATGTATATATACTTATTTCTATATTAGCATAAAGTTTTATGAGTTTACATGTTGTATCACAGCCTGAAACTTGAACTAATGATTTCACTATTGAACAAACTTTATCTTGTTATGAGAGGCAAACTCAAATTCATATGTATGGGTGCATATACATGTATATCTATATCTAACCAAAAAAAATAATTAACAGCGCACTCTTAATGAGTACTCTTAAAAAGTATAGAGCTATCATTGTGCTAGAGAAATCACCCACTTAGGGTTTGAATCTAGCTAAAGCCCTCATTTCTTTTTAAGTTTACTGGTGCACCTGGAGTCTTTAATTCTAAAGTTCATTTTTTTTTTGTTATAGACACAAATTTTAATTTTCTATAATGACATAAGATTTTAGACAACCGCTATAAAGATTGAAGAAAGAAAAATGTGTCAGAATGAGCATTTAATAAGCTACAACTTTGATAGATTTAATACATCATGTTAGGAATCTAACTAAAACAAACAAAATGATTCTTATTTAGTCTTATAACCCACAAATTCCAAAATGAAATAGTAAGGGGAAAATATAGTCAAGTTTTTTAAGTATTAAATGTTTTTTAGGTGGTTTAAAGAGTGTTGAAAGCAAATGACAAATAACAAATAAGAAGGAAAAAAATTAATCAGTTTTCAACATATGTCATTTCTTAATTGAACATTTTAACATTAGTTAGTGTACAAATCTCACGAAATCATGGAGAAATCAACGATGTATCGATGATTATAATGTTGAGTTACAAGCTCCTTACATAGGAGAAGAGTCGTATTCTAGTTATACTAGGAGTCCTACTACAATACAAATGATTACATGAGTAGTAATTTATTACAAGTCAAATATCTTATCCTAGTCAACTCTTATAATGTTCAGTAGCTTAATTGTATATAACATAGGATTTAGTAGTCTAATCCTATTATGAATCCAACTATAAGTCGTCAACCTACTTAGATGGAGTTGTTCCTTCGACGTGTTCCATCAGTCTTCAAGCTTCCTTCAACACTTCCCCTCAAGCTAGAGAGTTGAGGAATTGTATCTCCTAGCTTGCTGCAAAAACCAGTGAAAACCTTTTTTAATAAGGCTTTGGTATGAATATCAGCTAGTTGATCCTTAGACTTCACAAATTGAGTAAGAAATTGTCCCCTGGACCTTTTCTCACGAACAAAATGATAGTCCAGTTCAACATGTTTGGTTCTAGCATCCATAACTGGATTAATTGCCATGTACAACGCACTCATATTATCATAATACAATGTAAGAACAGATCGAAGGGAC
The DNA here is from genome assembly GCF_036512215.1 of Solanum lycopersicum. Classification (NCBI taxonomy): domain Eukaryota; kingdom Viridiplantae; phylum Streptophyta; class Magnoliopsida; order Solanales; family Solanaceae; genus Solanum; species Solanum lycopersicum. Next base: position 5,231,279 of record NC_090809.1, read on the forward strand.
ACCACAATGTCATGAAGAAGATACAAAATCCAAGTTATTTCTATCGCAGTGGAGGCTAGTGCTTTATACTCAGCTTCAGCGCTCGATCAAGCTACTGTGGTCTTTTTCTTAGAGGTCTAAAAAATATAATTTGCATCTAGGAAGATACTATAACTTGTATTTGATCTCCTAGCTGTGATACAACCTCGCGATCAACATTTGAGTACCCATACAACCAACATGGTGATTGTGAAATAATTCTAAGTGCAAAGTGTAGAGTTCCTTTGATGTACCTAAGTATCATTTTTACCCCTTAAAGATGTTCAATGTTTGGGATTTGAATAAAGTGGCTTGCTAATTTCACAGCATGAGTGATATCAGGTCTTGTGAGGGTCAAATTTGAAGACTTCCTACTATCATTTTGTAAAACGATGCATATACAAGACTTCCCACAACTTCAGCAAACCATGTTTTCTAGCCAAAGGAGTAGATACATCCTTTGCAAAAGTCATCTCTGTCTTGGCCAACAGCTCAGTGACATACTTGCTTTGATTTAAGTGAATTCCACCTACGAAATAGTTTACCTCAAATCCTAGGAAGAAGTGTAACGGGCCAAGATCTTTCATAGCAAACTTCATTCCAAGTTGTAGAACCGACTCTAAGACATGAAATGAATTATTTCCTATGACAATAATATCATCCACATATAACAAGAGAAATATTTTGCCTTTGTGAGTTTGCAAAGTAAATAGGGAAGGGTCAGTCTTACTACAAATGAAACCAAAGTGTAAGATATGCATGTTAAACCTATCAAACCAGGCTTTTGGGGCTTGTTTAAGACCATACATTGCCTTTTTAACTAGACATACATGCTTAGTATTTAGGGATCAATAAAACCAGGAGGTTGACTCATGTACACCTCCTCTTGTAAAAAGCCTTGGAGAAACACATTTTGACTTCTAGTTGCCTAATTTTCCTCTTTGAACTGATAACAATTGATAGAACCACACTAATAATTGTAGCTTTAACCAGAAGACTAAATATTTCTTCAAAATCCATCCCTTCAAGATGCAAGAATCCCATTGCCACAAGTAAGACCTTAAATCTATCTATTGTCCCATCAGCTTTTAATTTTGTCTTAAATACCCATTTTGATCCAACGAAGTTCATACCAGGAGATTTAGGCACAAAAATCTATGTCTTGTTAATATGTAAAACATCAATTTCTTCTTGTATCGATGCAAGCCAATAAGGTGATTTTAGTGATTGCTTAGTAGTATTTGGTTCTCACAATTTCATTGCTGCTGCAAGCAACAAGTAACAGGTGTCGTTCCTTTGCCATGTTCCTGGTTCAAGAAGTACCTCAACTATTACATCAACCAAGATAGTGGACTAGAGTGTAGCATTGTCAAGTTGTTGGTAAACTAATAAATCAACTAAAATGGTTGCTTGATGATGATCATTGGTTGGACCTGTAAGAGCAACTTGTTCTTCACTGCTACTGGCAGATTCAAAATTTATAGCTGGAGTTTCGATGCTAATGTATGGATCATCAACTTCAACCTGTTCCTCAACATCTGATACTTCCCCTAAGAGGTCAATAATACTCTCATCATCAATGGGTATATGAGGTGTACCAGCATTATCACCAGTAATGCGTACGCTAGCAACATGTATTTCCATTGAATCACAATTATCAGGTGTCTGTAGTTTACAGAAAGATTAACAGAAGTAGCAAGGTGAGGTGAGACATCAATTTTAGTCTGAGATTGCTTTGAAGAAACATAGGGTAATGTGTTTTAATCAAGCACAACATGTCTGGATATGTAAACCCTTCTTGTAGAGGGATGATAGCATCTATATCTTTTGTGTAAGTTGTTGTACCCTATGAAAATTCAAGGATAGGTCTTTGGACTGATTTTATTGTTACCCTTAATATATGAAAACATCTACACCCAAATACTTTTAGGCTGTTGTATCCAGGTTATTCCCCATGAAACTTAATAAACGGAGTCACCATCTTTAGGATTGATTGAGGCAATCTATTGATGAGAACTATTGCAGTGACAAAAGCTTCAACCCATAAGAAACAGAGGTAGGTTAGCATGAAGTAGTAGAGTTATGTCGGTCTTCACAATATGCCTATCTTTCTCTGTGCAATTTCATATTGTCCAAGTGTGTTAGAAAATGAAATATATCTCACAATGTCATGATCTTCCAAATGCTTAACGAAGTCTATTTGGATAAATTCACCACCTTCATCACACTGAAAAATCTTACTCTCTTAGCAAATTATTTTTCCACCATTTTATGAAATATGTTCAGACTTCTTTTTCAATGGATAAATCCATGTATATCTTATGTGATCATCATAAAAAATACATAATATTTCATATGATGGAAAGATTCGACAGCATCTGGTCCCCATAAGTCAGGATGAATTTTCAATAAGGATCTCTCAAACCAAAAGGAAGTTGACATCTCTTTCTCAACTGACAACTAGAACAAACAGTAGGAATTTTATTCTAACTACTAACATTGATGCAACTAGTACTACTAAAAAAATTTTAAAAACTTCAAACTAGGGTGTGCTAATCTAGTATGCCACATGTTGTTTGACGTGTTCTAGTCGTGTGTAGAAGTCAAGGATACTGTGTCTTACATAACATGAAAGTCCTGAATGTCTTGTAAATATGACCTATACCTCTATTAAAATTAATCACTTTTGTTATCTTCATCTACAGGCTTGTGAATGGTTGCTAGACCGTCACATATGCCTTTAAATTCCTTAATGTATTTGTCAATTGTTTTGGTTCCTAGCCTCACACTTTGCAGTTGTTGCTTGAGATGGAACTGCTTATCTTTAGTTGCTTGAAGATATGTTTCTTCCAAGAATTTCCACATCTTCTTGGCAGTTGAGCAGCCTACAATCAGGTACATGTTTTCTTCTATCAAGGTGCCTGAAATCCAACTCCTTAGTAACACTTCCTTCTCCTTCCAGTCATCAACAATGTTTTTGTCTTCAACAGTCTTCTCGCCAATTACAATTTTCTCAGTATTCTTCCAAGTGGAATAGGTCGCTTAACGTTGTTCTATGATGAATTCGGTTAATCTCATCACTTGAATCAACTGAGTCATTTGTGTCCTTCATAAAAGATAGTTCATTACCTTAAGTTTAATGGAGTAGGACGAAATAAAATGATGAAGTGAAGAGGTCGAAAGAGTGTTCGTAGAAGGGGTCATTGTGGTTTGATAAACTTAGTTGTTTTTTTATTATGATCTAATATGTTAAAAAGCGGAAAAGATTTATTGCTCTGATACAATGTCGAAATCTCACGAAAGTATGTAGAAATCAAGGATGTATTGATTATCATAATGTTGAGTTACAATCTCCTTATATCGGAGAAGAGTCTTATTCTAGTTATACTAGGGGTCCTTGTACAATACAAATAATTACATGAGTAGTATTGTATTACAAATCAAATACATTATCCTAGTTGACTCCTATAATATTAAATAGCTTAGTCGTACGTAATATAAGATTTAGTAGTCTAATCCTAGTATGGCTCTAACTTTAACTCATCACTCTGCTTCGATAGATCTGTTCCTTTGAAGTGTTCTATCAGTTGTCAAGCTTGCTTCAACAGTTAGTACACATAATTGATAAATAAACTCAGTGAAAGCTCAAGCTAGATAGTGTCTTAAAAATAAAAATATGTTGGAGGGCGAAATTTTAATTATATTTTATTTTTATGTGAGATTCAAATTATTTATTTCTTTTTAATTAAAAAAAATTTATTTTTATGATCTTAAACTAAAGATATATTTATACCGAAATATATTTTTAATCTTGTGGACTTAAACTTATCATGTGGAAGTTAAATATAAAATTGATCCATATGAAAGAGTTCCATACAAATTAAAACATTCTTTGTTTTTGCTACAAAAAGCTTAAGATAATTTTATTGTTACTAAAGTTAGACCTTTCAATTTTGGGGACCTAAGGCATATGCCTCATCTTTAAAGGGATTGAGTCACCCTCTGAAGAAACCCTAATTAAAACAACAATAAAAACATGAATAAAAAAATTTCATAAAAAAGAACTATAGTATACTCCAATGATGGGTGTATCTAAATTCACGATGTAATGATAGAAACAAAATTAAGTTATTTCAAACTTGTTTCCTCTCAAGATTGTAGTTTTTACAAAAAATACACTATTAAGAAAAAAGTAAAATATTTGTGTAATTCTAATTATGTTGTCTTGAGAAAACATAGGTTAAAGGTAAAATATGAACTTATGGCTTAGTCATGAATAATGAATATCACCTTGTTCAATTATCAATTTTTTTAATTTATAGGAATATGATTTATCATTCAAGTCTTGATAGTTTTAGGTTTAATTATGGTTTGGATATGATTATTTGAATTAAAAAATAATACCATTTTCATGATTTTGGTGTTCTTATTAATATCTTAGACATAAATTAAAATTTCATGATGTATTTTTTTATTTTGTTACACCAAAATATTGAAATCAAGTGTGTAGTTCACTAAATTAATATTTTCTGCTTCTTGTAGAACAAATGTTTGGGGTAATATATCCCAAAAGAGGTTAATTTTAATACTAGTAATAGTTGTACCAGAGTTAAACTTACGGTCAAACATTGTACTAAAATTTCATAAGAACACTATTTTTATATATAATACCAAATGACACCTTTAGTGCTGAAGGAAGTGTTAAGTATTATTTATCCCTATAGTGTTTTGATATAAGCACTCAATACAATTAAATTCAAGTACAATAAGTATAACATCACTAATTTAAACTTCTATGTTCTCTTCAAATTCTATACAAAAATACGATATATATGTTTGATTTAACCTAAGCCAAACAAATTTACATCAAGAGTTGCAGATTAAAGAAATCAATGCAAATGTCAGCTACAAATAATTTCTTTTGCATATTTTAAACATGGAAAAAAGTTACATATGCCTCCTATTATGCACCTTTTCTTTTAATCTTAGATTTTTGACATGTTTGTTTGTTGTTCGTGTAGCGTGTACTTTGACCTTACCTATCGTACTTTTGTTTACTTTCTACAGATTGTCATGCCTCCAGATGAACAAGGACTTAGTTTACCTTCTCCTGATCGACTTAGCAACCTTAACATTTATTTAATCGATGACATTCTAAGTAGGTTGTCTTTTCGAGATGTTGTTAGAGTTAGTACACTTTCGAAGGACTGGCAATATATATGCTGGAGAATTCCACATGTGAAGTTTGATCAAACAATGTGGAAAACACCAGAGGACTTGATGTCCCCTACCATTGGATTTATTCCAATTCTTGAGAGTTTTCTCAGGTTTCATAGAGGAATAATATTGAAGGTCACCCTCAATATTACTAGTCTAATAGTGTGTCCTGATGTTGATTGTTTGATTTTTTCCCTCGACACTGATCATCTTCAACATTTTGTCCTTAAACTTCCATTTACTTATCCTCCATATAGGTTGCCTAACTTCTTTTTTAATTGTTCAGCATTGAGGCATTTGTATCTCAAGGAATGTGAAATACAACTTCCATGTTTCTTTAAGGGATTTAAAAAGTTGATTAGGCTAATATTGAAATCTGTCACGTGTTCTTCTAATACGTTTGAAAGTTTGATCTCTAATTGCCTATTGCTTGAGGATTTGGTGCTAAAAGACATAGACAATCTGTACCCCATGAGTATTAATGCTCCGAAGCTAAGGTCATTTGTCTTTCGTGGCGATATACAATTGATAAATCTTGAAAATGTCCCTGTTCTTTCCAATGTTCTGTATACGCCTAGAGAATTAGTTCTACAGGACGAAGATGATTTTGTCAATATTTTTTCGTTTATTCCTGCTCTCGAGTGTATCAGCTGGGATTTTTTTGAGGTATGTTACATCATTTTACTTAATGGTAATGCAATTTCATGTGTACTTTTTTTAGACTTTGATTCATCCTTATTTTTGTCATTTTATTCATAGGTAAATAATGGATCAACTGAAGTTATACCAACAAGGCTTCCATAGCTCTTAACTGTCTGAAACGCCTATTCATGTCATGGATTACTCTTGGAGAGTTTTTTGAGCTTTCGTTTGCTCTTTGCATAATACGAAGCTCTCCAAATTTGGAAGAAATTTAAATCAAGGTTGTCACTAATGTTTATTTTTCTCTCTATATCTTCCATGTTTTTATATTCGTATGTGATGACTTGATGGTTTTTTTTCATGATTTTTCTTAGGAATGTATCCTTAGTGATGGAGATTATTTCGAATCTATGCCCCAGGAGGTTGTTGATGAGATTCCTGCAAGCTTTTCGGATATCACATTTAATCATCTGAGGACATTTATGTTTTATGATGTACTATTAGAGGAGGTTGAAATGCAGCTTATCAAAGTTTTATTGGCAAAGTCTCCAGCACTGGTGAAAATTGTAATCAAGCCTCGTCAAATGGAAACTAACAAATCTCTCAACGTACTCGCGGAGATAACAAAGTTTCAACGGGCATCATCTAAAGTAGAAGTTGTTTGTCTTGTTGATTAGTATTGTTATCACAATCCTTCTTAATCTTTGGGATGAATATTTTGGAAGTACAAACAGAAACGAGACGTTTGGTTAATGGAGTAGCATGGCAGTGTTTTTCCTTTGCTTTAACGTACTATAAAGATTTTATCTGCTTGGAAACATAGAACTGTGAACCTGGATGAATATTTTGAATACTCTGTTTGGGAACAGAGATGGTTTTTCATTTCATTCTTGTTATTGATTTAAGACTTTTGGTTGTTTATTTTGAAGTTATGTTGTGTGTTAGCAGAATTAACAAAGATATTGCATGACAATCTTGTTATTGATACATCTATGAAATAAGACATGTCTTTGGAAGTTGAAATTGTCACGAAATGATTCAGATAGAACATGAAAAACACATGATGATTTACATATAAAACTCGCAAAAGGAAAAAAAAATTGTCATGATTATCTTTTCCTTAATTTTTTTCTTGTACTATATATACTCTCACTATTTTAATATATATGATGCATCTTAAATAAGATATATTACATACTTTAACATGTAAGATGACCGTATGATATACAAAATATTTAAACGAGAAAATGTATATTACTTGGGAGTTAACATCTACACTCTTAGAATCATTAAGAAAATCAAAAAAAAAATTTAATTGTTAAATACGAAATCAAATTTGCTCTTTATTTCAAATGAGGGGGCACAAAGGTCGATTTGATTTACATTTTAATTAGAAAAAACCTAAACTAACTATTTTTTTTAATTAGTTCTTAAAACTAAATCAAATCACATAAAGTTAGATTTTTTTTAGTTTCGACTTTAGTCTACTCTTTTGATTTATTTTATAATTTTTTATAATTACACGGTGATTGAAAAAGAGATCAAATATATTTTCAATTTTTTTGAAAAATAAAAAATTCACATGAATAGAAAATACTTTCAACATTCATTACAAAATAAGTTATTAACTTCTAAATCGAAACTATAACAGTAAAATTGTAACTTTCATCCTCATACAAAATAAAATATTCTCAAAAGCTTGTCCCTTCATTTTATTCCAACACCTCCATTTGAGAAGACAAAGAGAGCACAGTGCTTCACATTCATCCTCTCTGAGGTTCTTCTTCTTCTCTATTTCTTGAACTTATTGTTTTCTTCATTGTTAACACAAACTCTCTTCGTTTATGGTTCTTGTTCTATAGAATATTGATATCAAGATTGCATTTTTATTGTTTGGGTATGCTTTAATATGATGAAATTGAAGTGGGGTTTTGTTAAAAGTTGATGGAGTTAATGTTTGTCAAGGACATGGTGTGTTGGTAGGTGTAGATCTATCATGGATGTGTTTCAGTAGTGGCGAAATTAGGATTTTCACTAGGTTGAAATGGGAATAATATGTTTTTATGTTTTGGATAACTAAAGCAGCACTTATTTTGCTTAGATTTGATACACTTGAGCTGTTGGTCTTTCGGAAACTATCTCTTTATCAGTTCACAAGTAAACTATGTAGTGTGTACTCTAACCAGACAATTTCGAGATTCCTGACATATTGTGGTCTTGTTTAATTTATGCATATTCTTGTTGTAGTAGGCATTTGATATTATGGTTCCAAATGGGAAAAAACAACTTTTACCTCCGCGATGTACTTAGCAAACTTCCTGATAGTGTAATTGATGACATTCTAACGAGGTTGCCTTTACGAAATGTTGTGAGGACAAGCATCTTATCAAGGAAATGGAGATATAATTGGCATAGACTTCCGCAGCTGAAATTTGATCAAACACTTTAGAAAACAGCAGAGGACTTGATATCACTTGATATATTTCCTCTCTAGGAATGGCATTCAACATCTTGTCCTTAAAACTCCATTTAGGAGTAAGCCATAAGAATTGCATTCTGCATTTTTTACATGGTCACAATTGAGGCATCTATTTCTCAAGGACTGTCTAATACGTCCTCATCCGGTCTTTGAGGAATTTGATTGGTTAATTAGCTTTGAACTAATTGAAGTCAATATTTATTCTGAATTACTTGGAAGTGTAATCTCACATTTCCCATTGCTTGAGCATTTGGTGTTGCAACATGATGCAATCACAAAATCACATTGAAATTAGTGCTCTCAAGCTGAGGTCAATTATCTTCATTGGCAATATAAAGTTTTTACATTTAAAGAATGTCCCTCTTCTTTCCAAGTTTCATATGAGCCTACAGAATTTTCGGTAGAGGTAGAACATGATGTTGACATAATTTTTGAGTCTATTCCTGCTCTCGAGAATCTCTGCTGGAATTACAAGTATGTTCAAGTAATATAGCTTCATAACTTGCATTTTCATAACTTTGAGTCATCCTGATTTTCGACATTTTCTTCCTAGGACGTGTATATTGTACCGGCTCCCTTATGCTCTTTTCTATGTTAAATGCCTTCACATATCTTGCATTAATCTAGGAGTATTCTTTGATCTTTAATTTTCTCTTTGCTTTATATGAAGATCTCCAAATTTAGAAGAAATTGAAATCGAGGTTGTTAATGATGATTACTTTTCTCTCTCTTTTTCGTATGCATTGACTTTCTTATGATCTTCAATTTTAATTCAAGGCTAATTGTTTTTCTTAATCTTTCTTAGAACTATTTTGAACATGCACGCCGGGAGGCTGTTGATGATATTCCTGAAAGTTTCTCGGATATGACATTTAATCACCTAAGGACAGTAAAGATTTATGATGTAACAGAAGTAGCAGCTGAAATGCAGCTAATCAAGGTTTTATTGGAAAAGTCTCCAACATTGGTTAGAATGATAACCAAGCCCATGAAACGGAAGATAAAGAATCTTTTAAAGTACTCGCTGAGGTAACAGAATTTCAGCGTTCACCATCTAAAGCAGAAGTTGTGTATAGTGTAGATTAGAATCCATATTACGATCCTGTTTGATCTAACTAGTCTTTAATCTGATCATAATCTTTTTCTAAAATTTTTGAAATCGTAAAAAGAATGTTGATACAGCAGTAAGGCTGTTATTTTGCATTTGCCACCGTAAAGACCATCAGTCTGTGAACATAAGTGAATCTGGATGTATGTTTTTGATTAATTTGTTTCAATGTCTGTTCTTTGAATGATCTATGGGATGGTGCATTGGTTGGTTATTGATCTTTTTAATATATTCATTGTGGTCCTCATGGTCATTGTGCATTCTTCTTTATTTGATATGAACATGACATAAGTTGAGCATAAATGGAATAGTGAGGATTCATATAGTCGATTTCAACTACTTGTTTTATGAGAGTCGACGACGTTGTTGACACATTGTTCTGAATAGTGAGAAAGAATGAAATTCGATCAAATCCTTTGATCTCAATGGTTAATAAACAATACCCCTTTTGAATGGAAAAGATAATCCCTTTGAACAACATTTTTCAATGAGAATTATGGTACAATATACATTATAAGCTGAAATTGAATTTAAACAATATTATTCTTACAAGTTCAATGTTACAATTCCACACCCCAGAAAAAATATCACTAAAAACAGGAAAAGGGAAAAAAACGGGGGTGGGGGTGGGGGTGGGGTCAATTGTTCATAAATCAGTCTTTATCCAATATAGTCAAAACATATCCCATTCCTTTATGCAGCTTCCATATAATCATATATATACAAGGTCAATCGAACCCTACCGCAGACAAAAAGTCTGGTATATAAATGGAGAAGAGTAAAGGGGCGGGTCTATCATCCACTGAGTTATGAACCGTGCACTATTGACCCTCGAGGAATTCTTGGTTATCAAAAAAACAAAAAAAAAACTCAATAACATACAACAATATTACTTGAGAATTCTATCTTAGATGCCCTTTTTTTGTTTCATCTAATTGACTATCTTTTATAATCTAAAGCAGAAGTTGTGTATCTTGTTGATTGGTATCGTTATCACAATCCTTCTTAATCTTTAGCAAAAATGTTTTGGAAGGACAAACAGAAACGAGACCTTTGGTTGATGGAGTAGTAAGGCTGTGTTTTTCCTTTTCTTTAAGGTACTAAAAAGATTTTATCTTCTTGGAAACATAGAATTGTGAATGTTTTGAATACTCTGTTTGGTAACAGAGATGGTTTTTACATTTCATGGTTGTTCTTAAATGATGTATGATTTGAGACTTTGGTTGTTTATTTTGAAGTTATGTTGTGTCTTCAATTTTCTTAGGGATCTTGAAACATTGAGTGGAAACTTACTTTTTGGCTAGTATATTAGGCCCTTTTTTTTATAATGAAGGGTAATTTTGTACCTAAAATACCCTTGAAGTATTGCAAAAGGTACAAAATTACCCTACATCCATCTGTTGGCTCCAAAATACCCTTTTCACCAACATATTGGGTCCAAAAAAACCCTTGTCATCCATCTTTTGGTTCAAAATTGATCATTAAGTAAGTGGTCAATTTTGAACCCAAAGGTGGATGACTTTAGGGTATTTTTGAGCCAATAGGTGAATGAAAAGTGCATTTTGGAGCAATAGGCGGATGAAGGATAATTTTGTACCATTTTTAATAATTCAAGGGTATTTTAGGCCCTTTCCGTATACAAAATCATACATTTATTGATTTGGACTTAAAGAATTTTTTTTCTGAAGGTTTGCAAACTTTATTACATTTATAAAAATAAAAAAGGAATAATTTTAAGGATAAATGAGATCAAAATGTTGGAAGAATTATTTATTATAAAGTGAACAATTAATATAGGACTACGAAAAACTTTCTTTTCGAAATAACATTAAAAAAAAGTAATATCACATAAATTAAGGGGAAAAGAGAGAAAATTAATGTGATTGTTTATTTAGAGAAATTGGCAGGTATATTTAGTGACAAATGAAAACTAGCAAAAGAAACTAAAAAATTATAACAAGTTAACTATTCAATTTTTGCGGGTGGTCTGATCATTCTGGGTGGTGCCTCAATCTCGCTAGCAGCCCCTTCTTCCTCCCTCTTCGCTGCATATTCTCACAATAGTGCGCCGTATCTGATGCAGTGTAACTTAGAATCAAGATATTGAACTGAAATACTTTCACCTTCACTTAGGTACTCTGCAAATGCTAGCTAATATATCCAACAATCCCTGATAAATCAGGAAAATACATTACTTATTAAATAAGATACTTTTTTTAAGTATATTAAGAGAATGACAATACTTACTACAACCAACTTTAGAAAACATAATAACAACATAACTCTAAATACACTAGAAAGTATTCAAAAATGAAAAGTTATTCAAATACAACAGTAGATATTCAGAGTGTAATGACACACTATGAATATTCAATGATTATATGTATGTCACAATATACTAATTTAGAAGGTATATCCTCCACATAAACTTACTTGTTCAACTTACACTACATCTTACTATAATCTCTTCAAAAACAGAATGACTACATATCAAATTTTTTCTATTCATAGTCAGTGATGTACCTTTTTTTCTCTTACAAGAACCACCTCTTTCTTATTCTTCCATCAGACTCAATGTTATAGGGTTATTCAAAGATTTTGATTTCTTTTGAATCTCCATTGTAACAATGGAGCATGAAATTTGTGATTGCTTTTTTGCTATACACAATCAAACGAGAGCATTTCCAACAAATAATTATCGGGGTAATTTGTGCCTCTTGTGACCCTCTTGAGAGTTTCCAATTCCAACATAACAATATTGAATACAAACTCCAACTTTGACCCTAATAATCTGCCAAAACGTAAATGTAACAACCTTAAATATGGCTATGCTAAATAATGTTTCATGTATCTAGAACGCCTATGATTAGACCGGGTTCACACGGATTGATGCTCCTAACAAACACCTACAGGACGTCCAAACAGGCCAAACCCCATCAAGACACACATTGAACATGTTAAGGGATATCTTTCAAACTCCTTGAATGTTCTTGGTCGCTTGGCCTCAAAACTTCTCAAAACTGCATATACCATCAGTAAACATCATTATAACTCATTTAGAGGCTTCAAAATCTCATTAAACGCAAATATAAACATGCATAGACACCTGAGGCACATAGGTGACTAGTCGTTGAACCTTTTAGTCGTCCCTTGATGTTTGACTTCCAAATCACTTCAAACTTTACACACCAACTATAAACCATATTATATTTTATTTTAGGAACTTATAAACTTAATACAAACATTTTAGGCTCTACACACCCTATCTCATTTTGGGGTCTTACAATATCCCCCACTGGGGAACATTCGTCCTCGAATGACACTTAAGGATTTTTAATCACAACAAGGACTTCAAGGCAACATATAACAATTCATAACATTTATAGCAACATAAAATCATTTTATCACTCAATACACACAAGCAAGAAAAACCAATACGCACTCACTCTTTAATGCATTAGGCTCTTATAATGTTCATAGGAGGAACATCCTTTTCCTAGTCATAATATGGTCATTACACCTTAATTCATTAAGAGAGCATCTTGCAAGGCCACACATAGGCAGATTTCAACAATACTCAAAACAAGTAGGCACTCATACTTCAATGCACATAGACTTGAGTTAATTAAATCGACAAAGATATTCATTAGTTACACCTAGTGCCATGAAGGTCATACTCAATCAAACCATGCTTAGTGGTGTCCATGGAGGAATATCCTTATCCTCAACACAGTTACATGTATCATGAATTCACACCTAAGAATGGTACAAGGTCAATTTCCTTTAAAAATGAGAAATTTTCAACTTTTAAACCAAGACATGCTTATTTTACTTCCTAATGAAGTCTAAATGGTAAGTCACACCAAGCACATCACAACAAATAGGAAGTAATTTCACAAAATGTCAATTTCTAACGTAGTATTCACCTTCACAGTAAGCATATTTTGAGAATAATCACACAAATCATAGCCACACACATGAGTACTTAGCTAAAAATACTTTCACTTTTCAAGAATGACTACAATTATGCATTCCAAATCATAAAAGTCAAATAGTTTTCAAGAGACTCAACATATTTCATTTGAAAAAGACAACTTTTTATTATAAGGCTAAACATTACACTTCTCAAGTGACTAAAACAAGTTTCTTGTCTTATCGGATGAAGTCAAATGCACAACTACCATATCAAAATGTAATTTAACATGAGAAAACATGGAATTTATCTAAAAATTTCTTTCATGCAATTTGGAATCTTTACAATATTCTTAAGGTAATGTCAACCAAAACGTACAAAAAATGTAGAGGTCATGTAACACCCCATATCCAAAATAGACCATAAAATAGTTTTTCAGAATAATTGGCAGGTATTACCAACAATGGCATCGACAGACCATAGCCTTAACCACGGTCCATCCTGCAAAACCGTCGATGGGATCAGAAACTCCCAAAATTTTCAGTCGAGAAAAATTGGTTAAGTCTTGGATGACGGATGGACTTATGGTCCGTAGGTCAAACGACTGTCCCTAGTCCGTGAGTGTCGATCAAGACTCCTTTCAACCACTCTCTAACAAGATCAACGGATGACCAACATAATTCGTAGGTGGACCTACGGTCCGTAGGTGAAAAATTTGAAGCCAGTTAAGGGGAAATGCAGTTGGTCAACTTATAATGATCATAACTCTTAGAACAAAATGAATTAGGTCTTCCATGACATACCCACAGATAGATAATTGAATTATCTTTCTATAGCCACCGACTTTACTAAAATCAGACCTCAGAGTAAAACGTTATGCCCATTTTAGTAAAGTTCTATCGAACAAGACCTCACGATGGACCCAACGACGGGGCGTCAGGCGCACGGCGGACTGTCAATCCTGGCTGCCGTGAGGCCCGACAGCAACCTTCCCAGTGGTCTTTTTGACCTTTCCCACTCCGTTTAAACCCTAAGTTACGTCGTTTTGACCCTAAATCATCATATTTTAATCAGTTTAAGCCTAGAAACATAATTAAAACATATCCAAGTCAAATCATTCAATCAAAACATAGAAAATTAGAAGCAAGAGAGGAGAAAAATCTCAAAAACTCTAGTTCAAGAACGCCACAAGATCCAGCAGTTCCAACCCCAAAACATAAATATTTTTCCGTGGATTTCATCACCAGGCTTGTGAGATTTCACTAGTGGGTTCCTTTCACCCATTGGGTGCTTTGTTTTAGTAAGATTCTTGATTCTATTATCATGATTAAACCCAGGGTTTCTAGAACTTTGATGTAAATTTAATGAATTTATTCAGTATATGTTCCTAATCATATTATCATGTCATTAGTCAGATTATCGCATGAATGTCAGAACCGTAGCTTTGTATATCTTTAGTTCTTGAATTACACATGCTAGGTCATATATTTGGAACACTTGAGATATACATGCCTTAGTTATAAATGCATAATTACCAAATTTATTGTTGCATTCTAAGTTTGCATGTTCATTTTTGAGCTATCCAGCATTTACAGAAATTCAGATATAATCATTTAATTTACATAATTCATTTGGAGTAGCATAATACCGAGTAGGACTAAGGTTTTGCGTACCCAATAGTCCCAGAAATACTAGGCGAGTTGGTTGTAAGTCCCCTCTGTGGGCAATCAGTTTAGTGATCACGCCAGCATGCCTTTATACCTTTGGAAGGGTATATTGGGTCCTCTCGATAGGGCGTATACATCAGACTCCTTATTTAGCTCATGTGTTTTTTTATCGTTTATTAGTAGCTCCCACAGTTAAGTCAGACTCTCTGCATTGACCATTTATTAGTATATTCAGTATTCAGTTTCAACATGGTATAAATTGGTCATTACATCCAGTTGGCTCAGAAATTAGCACATCATGTTCAGATTATTATACTTGTTTTCGTGCTTGTTCAATTATGTTTTGTTTTAGCTTTAGTCTATCCTACATGTTGAGTACCTTTCAAGTATTGACGCATACGTGTGCTACATCTTCTCGGGATGTAGGTTGAGATTCTCAACATCCAAATGACGCATAGATCAATTTCCCAATCTCCAGTTCAGCACATTTAGTGGTAAGTCCTTATTCTCCGAGGACAACAGTCATGAGTGTCATTTGAGTCTTTAGTCATTTAGTTTCAGTTTTTTCTAGATATAGCTGGGGGCTTTTCCAAGTATTTATAGTCCAGTTTAGTGGCTATTTTCATACATAGTTAGATTCAGCTTAGTATTGAGTTAATATTTATTTTGTATAAAACTCATTGTTTTCAAATATCTATGTTATTGAATATGGGTATTCCCCATCTTTTCATTTTAAGTATGATTTAGATTCCGCAACAGTTTATTATCTTTAATATGCTCATGATCATGCCAGTAGGGTTAACTCGGGATCACTTGTTGTCCAAGGTTCTGTCTCCGCGTCTCCAGGGTAGCTCGGGCCGTGATAAAACATAATATCAGAGCACTAGGTTTAAGAGTCCTAAGATGTCTGAAAAAACCGCACTAAGTAGAGTCCTCTTCATGGGTGTAAAGTTTACCACATCTAATGTTTGAGACCCTATAAAGTATTTTAGGAAAAACTTCACTTTCTTGTTACTCTTATCGTGCGTAAGGTATGATCTTATTCCATTCTACCTTGACGTTCTACGTTTCAGATCATGCCTCCTCGTAGAGCTAACGCTAGGAATGTGAATGCCAGGAATGCAAACGCAGCCCCACCAATATTAGATAAAGAAGTCTCCAATGTTGAATTCAGGAATGCCATACAGATGTTTGCTCAGAGTATGACCCATAGACCAATCGGGTTCATAATCCTATGAATGAAAATAGTGGATCAGCAGCAACAAGTTTCTGTGACTTTGTAAGGATGAATCCACCTGAGTTCTTAGGATCACAGACTAATAAAGATCCTCAGAATTTCTTGGACAAAATCAACAAGATCCTTAAGATGATGCAGGGTACTGGGAATTATCGGGTTGAGTTGGCATCATACCAGCTGAAAGGCGTGTCTCATATCTGGTACACTCATTGGAAGGAGAGGGGTGCAAATGTAGCTCCTATTACTTGGTAGTTCTTTAGTGAGACTTTTCTCGACACGTTTTTCCATATAGAGTTGAGAGAAACAAAGGCCTAATAATTCATGAACTTGAGGTAGGGAAACATGATAGTCCAAGAGTGTAGGCTAAAGTTTAACCAACTGTCCAGGTATGCTCTTCACATGGTTGCTGACTCAAGGGCTTAGATGAATAAGTTCTTGTATGGAGTATCAGATTTGGTGAAGACAGAGTACATAAATGCTAAGTTGTTGGGAGATATGAACATCTTTAGGCTTATGACTCATGCTCACCAGGTTAAGGGTGATAAACTTAGGGAACAAGCTAAGGAAAATAAGAAGGCTAGGACTGGGAACTATGATTATTCTAAGAAGAAATCGGGTGGTTAAAATCGCTCACAGGGTCAGCAAAATTTTTCAGCTCCAGCCCCTTCATCAGCTAGTGTTCCATCCTCCAAGAATAGGTATGACTAGAAGGTCAGAGCACCAGGATCTATGTCTCAGGGAAGTGTTTCAGGCACCTACACTTACCCAACTTTCCCAAAGTGTCGTAAGAACCATCCGAAATTTGTCTTAAGGAAAAGAAGGATGTTTTAGATGTGGTCAGTCTGGTCACAGGTTGAGGGACTGTCCTTCTAGACTGGGTCAAGGAGGTGGTAATGGTAGTGCTCAGTCTACAAACTCAGCAGCACCAGCAAATAGCCCAACTCAGCGGGGTAACTCATCTGGTACAGGTGGCGGTCAGCACCAGAATAGACTTTATGCTCTTCAGGCTCGCCAGGATCAGAAATGTTCTCCTGATGTAGTCAGTGGTACGTTACGAGTGTTTGACCTTGATGTTTATGCATTGTTAGATCCAAGGGCTACTCTTTCTTTTATAAATCCTTATATAGCAGTCCAGTCCCTTCTCAGTCTTTACTCCAGTCAGTGACCCATTTATAGCTAGAAAGGTATACAGAAATTGCCCTATCACAGTCTCTCAGAAAGTCACCTCAGCAGATCTAGTAGAGTTAGAAATGGGAGACTTCGATGTCATTATAGGCATCGATTGGTTACACTCATGTTATGCCTCAATCAATTGTAGAACTAGGATTGTTCATTTTCAGTTTCCAGATGAACCAGTCTTAGAATTGAAGGGTAGTAGCCTAGAGCCTATGAGCCGATTTATTTCTTACCTTAAGGCCAGAAAGATGATAACTAAGGGTTATCTCTATCATCTAGTTTGGGTTACGAATTCTAGCCTTGAAACCCTATTTCTTGAGTCAGTTCCAGTAGTTTGTGAATTTCCATTAGTATTTCCAAAAGATCTTCCCGGGGTTCCTCCATACATAGAAATCGACTTTGGAATTGATCTTCTTTCCGATACCCAGCCTATTTCTATTCCTTCTTATTGAATGGCTCCAGCAGATCTTAAGGAGTTGAAAGAGCAGTTGAAAAACCTTTTAGATAAGGGTTTCATCAGACTTAGAATTTCACCATGGGGTGCACCAGTATTGTTCGTAAAGAAGAAAGAGGGTTCTCTCAGAATGTGCATTGACTATAGAATGTTGAACAAGGTCACAATATGGAATAAGTATCCCATCCCCTGGATTGATGACTTGTTTGACCAACTTCAGGGTGCTAGTCATTTCTAAAATATAGACCTCATTTCGGTTTATAATCAGCTCAGAGTCAGAGATAGTGACATTTTTAAAATAGCCTTCAGAACTCAGTATGGTCATTATGAATTTGTAGTTATGTCGTTTGGACTAACCAATGCTCCTGCAACTTTCATGGATTTGATGAACATAGTGCTCAAAAATTACTTAGACTTGTTTGTTATCTTCTTCATTGATGATATCCTCATTTACTCTAGGAGTGAGGAAGAATATGCAAGTCATTTGAGAGTTGTTCTGCAGACTCTCAAAGATCGCGAGTTATTCGCCAAGTTTAGTAAATTTGGGGTTTGGTTGCAATCCATTGCTTTCCTTGGGCACATTGTATCTAGCGAAGGGATCCACGTAGATTCATAAAAGATAGAAGCAGTGAAACAATGGACCATACCTACCTCAGCTACATATATCAGAAGTTTTTTAGGTCTAGAAGGTTATTACAGAAGGTTCGTGGAGGGAATTTTATCCATAGCCTCACCATTGACTAGGTTGACTCATAAAATGGTCAAGTTCCAATGGTCAGATGATTATGGGAAAAGCTTTGCAGAATTGAAAAATAGATTGTCTACAGCTCCTGTCTTGACTCTACCAGATTGTTCAGATGGTTATGTGATCTATTGCAATGCATCCAGAGTTTGCCTTTGTTGTGTGTTGATACACAGAGATAAGGTTATATATTATTCCTCTAGAAAGCTTAATGTGCATAAGAAGAACTATAAAACTCATGACCTTGAGCTTGCAACAGTGGTGTTTAAACTCAAGATATGGAGACACTACTTGTATGGTGTTCATGTAGTTGTGTTCACCGATCATAAGTACCTTCAGTATGAATTCACCCAGAAGGAGTTGAATCTTCTCCAGAGGAGATGGCTTGAGTTCCTTAAGGATTATGATATGAGTGTGCATTATCATCCTCGAAAGGCGAATGTAGTTGCCGATGCTCTTAGTAGATTATCTATGGGTAGTGTAGCCTATGTTGAGGAAAAAAGAAAGGAGCCAGTGAAGCATGTTCACAGGCTTGCTCGCTTGGGAGTTCGCCTTATGAGCATATCAGACAGCGTGTAACAGTTCAGAATGGGGAAGAATCGTCTTTGATAGTTGAGGTTAAGGAAAATCAAGAGAGTGATCCTATCTTTCTTGAACTATAGGGTGCAGTCAACAATCAGAGAGTGGAGGTTTTCTCCCAAGGGGGAGATGGTGTACTTCGCTACCAAGGTAGATTGTGTGTTCCTAATGTGGGAGAGTTGAGGCATCATATTCTTACAGAAGCTCATAACTCCAGGTATTCTATTCATCAAGGTGACACTAAGACGGTACCGCGTTCTGCGGGAAGTCTATTGGTTGAATGGCATGAGAGGGATATAGCAGACTTTGTGAGTAAGTGTACCAATTACCAGCAAGTCAAGGTAGAACATCATAAACCAGGAGGTATGATTCAAGAGATCGATATTTCTACTTGAAAGTTGTATGTGATCAATATGGATTTCATCACAGGGTTACCTCGTACTCGCAGACAACATGACTCAATTTGGGTGATAGTTGATAGGATGACTAAGTCTTCTCGCTTTTCGGCGGTCAAGACTACATATATGGCAGAGGATTATGCCAAGCTTTACCTTACTGAAATTGTGAGGTTGCATGGGGTTCCTTTGTCTATCATCTCAGATAAAGGTCCTCAGTTTACTTCTCATTTTTGGAAGTCATTGAAAAAGGTCTTGGTAGTCAAGTTAACCTTAGTACAACATTTCATCCGGCAGGCAGAGCTTACCATTCAGACCTTAAATGATATGTTGAGAGTTTGTGTGATCGATTGCAAAGGTAGTTAGGATGATAACCTTCCTCTTATTGAGTTTACTAACAATAATAGCTACCATTCCAGCATTCAGATGGCCCCTTATGAGGCTTTATATGGACGTCGATGTAGATCTCTAGTTGGTTGGTTTAAAGTAGGTGAAGCAGCTTTGATAGGACCAGATTCAGTCCTTTATGCTATGGATAAAGTGCAACTCATTAGAGATAGAGTTAAGACAGCCCAAAGTCGTCAGAAATCTTATGCAGATGTGGGAGAAGGGAACCAGAGTTCCAAGTTGATAATTGGGTTTTTCTGAAAATCTCACCTATGAAAAGGGTGATGATATTTGGAAAGAAAGGGAAGCTCAGTCCTAGATATGTACGCCCTTACAATATCTTGAAAAGGATTTTCAAGGTGGCATATGAGTTTGAGTTGCCAGCAAAATTAGCAGCAGTGCATCCGATCTTCCACATCTCACTATTGAAGAAGTGTGTGGGTGACCCAGCCTCTATAGTACCATTAGAGAGTGTGGTGGTGAAAGATAGTCTTTCTTATGAGGATGTACCAGTTGAGATTCTTGACCTTCAGGTTAGAAGGTTGAGAAACAAATAAGTCGCTTAAGTCAAGGTTTTATGGAGGAGCCCGTCTGTAGAGGGAGCTACATGGGAAGCAGAAGCAGCCATGAAAGCCAAGTATCCTTACCTTTTTCCTTCCGATTCCACTGCACTTGAGGTAATAGTTCTTCTTCATTTTTACAATCATTCATGTGTAAATTCAGTTTTAGAATTATGTTCTCAGTTTGTACTTTCATTTTTAGCGTAATTGCATGTACTCAGAACTCAATTTAGTCAGAACCAGTTCTCAGTGTTAAGTAGTGGAGTATGCATTTCTCTCCCTCCATTTCAGCTAGTTTAGTCTTCATTAGAGGACGAATGTTCCAAAGGGGGAGATAATGTAACACCCCGTGCCGAAAACAGATCAAAAATTAGTTTTTCAGAAAAATTGGTAGGTACTACCCACGGTGGCATCGACGGACCGTAGCCTGAACTATGGTCTGTCCTGCACAACCGTCGATGGGATCAGAAACACCCAAAAATTTTAGCCTAGAAAAATTGGTTAAGTCTTGGACGACGGATAGACTTATGGTCCGTAGGTCAAACGACGGTCTTTAGTCCATGACTGTCGATCAAGACTCCCTTCAACCACTCTCTAACAAGACCTATGGATGACCATCATGGTTCGTAGGTGGACCTATGGTCCGTAGGTTGAAAATTTGCAGCCAGTTAGGGGAAATGTAGTTGGGTCAAATGAAAATGATCATAACTCTTAGAACAAAAAGAATTAGGTCTTTCATTACCTACGCAGAGATAGATTATTGAATTATTTTTCCATAGCCACCAACTTTGCTAAAGTCAGACCTCTGAGTAAACAGTTATAGCCATTTTAGTAAAGGTCTGTTGAACAGTCCCTCACAACGGACACAATGATGGGGTGTCGGGCAAACGACGGACCGTTAGTCCTGGCCGTCGTGATGTCCGAAAGCAACCTTTCCAGTGGTCTTTTTGACCTTTCCTACTCTGTTTAAACCCTAAGTTACGTCGTTTTGAACCTAAATCATCATATTTTAGTCTGTTTAAGCCTATAAACATAATTAAAACACATCCAAGTCAAAACATTAAATTAAAATTTAGAAAATTAGAAGCGAAAGAGGAGAAAAAGCTCAAGAACCTAGTTAAAGAATGCAACAAGCTCCAGCAGTTCCAGCCCCGAAACTTAAGTATTTTTCTGCAGATTTCATCACCAGGTATGTGGGATTTCACTAGTGGGTTCCTTTCACCCATTGGGTCCTTAGTTTCAGTGAGATTCTTGATTCTATTATCATGATTAAACCTAGGGTTTCTAGAACTTTGAAATAACTTCATGAATTTATTAAATATATGTTCCAAATCAAATTATCATGTTATTACTCAGATTACCGCATGACTTTTAGAACCCTTGATTTGTATTTCTTTAGTTCTTGAATTACACATACTAGGTCATATATTTCAGACGTGTCACATATACATGCCTCAGTTATAAATGCATAATAACCAGATTAATTATTGCATTCTCAGTTTGCATGTTCAGTTTTGAGCTATCCAGTATTTACAGAAATTCATATATAATCAGTTAATTTACAGAATTCATTGGGAGTGGGATAATACCGAGTTGGACTAGGGTTTAGCGTACCCAATAGTCCCAAAACTACTAGCCGAGTAGGATGTAAGTCCCCTCTGTGGGTAAACAGTTTAGTGATCACGCCAGCATGCATCTATCCCTTTGGCAAGGTATATTGGGTCCTCTCGATTGGGCGTATACATCGGACTCCACATTTAGCTCATGTGGTTTTATTATCGGCTATTAGTAGCTCCCATAGTTCATTCAGACTCTCTATATTGACCATTTATCAGTATATTCAGTATTCAGTTTCAACATGTTATAAATTGTTCGTTGCATCCAGCTAGCTTTGAAATCAGCACATCACATTCAGATTATTATACTTGTTTTTTTGCTTGTTCAATTATGTTTTATTTCAACTTTACTCTACCCTACATGCTCAATACCTTTCAATTACAGACGCATACGTGCGCTACATCTTCTCATGATGTAGGTTCAGGTTCTTAGCATCGAGATCACATATATATCCATTTCCCAATCTCTAGTTCAGCAGATTCAGTGGTGAGTCCTCATTCACCGAGGACAACAATCACGAGTGTCATTTCACTGTTTAGTAATTTAGTTTCATTTTTTGCTAGATATAGTTGGAGGCCTCTCCCAGTATTTCTAGTCCAGTTTAAGGCTATTTTCATTCAAAGTTAGATTTAGCTTAGTATTAAGTTAATATTTTTTTTGTATAAAACTTATTATTTTCAAATATCTTAGTTATAGAATATGGGTATTCCCCATCTTTTCATTTTAAGTATGATTTAGCTTCCGCAACAGTTTATTATCTTTAGTATGCTCATGACCATGCCAACAGGGTTTGCTTGGGATCAATTGTGAACCTAGGTTTTGTGTCTGTGTCTCAGGGGTAGCTCGGGGCGTGATAGGTCATGCAATTCATACTTTATGCAAAACTCTATTCATGGACAAGCTTACTAAAATTTTATTATATCCAAGCTCAAGTAAGAATAGAAGGTCAATGGTAGAAAATATCAACAACCTTACTACTCAATCACCATACCACACTTAGGGTAAACCGAAATAAGAGCAACTTAACCCCAACTCAAGAGGATCTTTACTAAACAATCTTCATTTGGCATCACTTAAAAGTGATTACCATTTAGAAGGAGTTTACAATAAGTCGAACAAGGCATTCTAAACTTCATCTCCTAGGCAATTTATCCCCAATTATCAAGTTAGGTCATCTCATTCAACCACATAAGGTTTTTATACAATACAATAGACACGGAGGTCATACATCATTAGGGGGGACAACATGGAGACTTATCCATAAGGACTCTTTCTTTTCTTTTAACATTAATGTAAGGTATCTTCTAGGTCAAACAAACCCACATCATCACCCTACAAGGATAAGAGTACTACCCCCAATTCTAGGGAAACATCAATTCCACAACATCAAGGGACTCACAACACAATAAGAAGTTAGAAAAAATTTTACAACTCACTGTGCCATAAGACTCTCATTCTTTATTTCAAATAGACAAACTCCTTTTTACATTCATTATTATGTTCATATACATCAATCCTATATACAACAACATCTAATCAAAGATCAACTTAGTTGATTCTTCAAAAATCTTACAGTAAGCTATTTATCTTTTTTAGGAGCATAATTTCAAATTCCAAAAATGCAACATTTAGGCAATTGATGGGAAAAGCGTGAAAATAAATATGGGATACAAAACTTTACCAAGAAAAGCATACTATCATCTTATGTAGGATCAACTCTATACAAAGGACTCCAATCCACACTAGGCAACTTCTCATAGGCATATAGATACGAAGGGAAACATTGGACATTTTTAAGCACATATTCTTAGGGTATCATGCTTCCATTGGTAGTCACCAAGCATTTCAAGTTCAACTCATAGCATAAGGCTACCATCATGCAAAACTATTTAGGAACACATCATTCCAAAAGAACTCATTTTTATCCTTAATAACTTCTAACATACTTTAACTATATCATGACACAAAACATGCTATTTCACATAGTTTTCATATATAGTCATAATTGGCATCACATCATCAAAACATACAAAAATACACCTTCACACATACTCATTAAAACCATAAAACCAAGATAAACATTTAAAGTCACCTTTTCTCCCTCTAGCATAGACATAATCTCATCCAAGCAATCACATCTAAAAGACCACCGAACAAGAAAATATAACAGAGAGATCTTATTGAGTTAAGTTCTATGGCACGATATGAGAATGATGAAGAAGGTAAACTCTATCGTTTGATATTCTCTTGTACCATTTATTGTGTTGCGACTCACCACCAATAATACAAGACTCTACTAGACTTGGCAATATGAGACTTCTTAGACCCTAAACTACTTTTAAAAACCTCGTTCTCGATACCACGTTTGTCACAACCAGGGAGCACCCCCTAGAAGTAATATGGTGTACTTGACCTCTTGGAGGTCTTATACAAGCCCATAGTTATCATTCATCACATCGACATAGTAAATTTAGTGGAAAATTTAAAAATTTTCATAGCACCTCATATTCTAGAAACTTTACTTCATATACATAAAAAATATAAGTCGTAATACACATATGGAATCTAAGTCTGTTTTCCATCTTAGACTCAACAACATTAGAATACATTAGGGACATGAAACATAAGACACTTTACATAACTATACAATATTTAAAGACTTTACACTAAATACACATTAGGATATACTTGGACCTAGGGATTCCTTTCCTTGAGCCTGGGAATCACCTATCAAGCTCTTTACCATTCAAGACATCGGTTAAACATCCATAATCTACACTTTGTGTAAAAATTAGTGAAGAATGGGATTAGTACAAGAATGCACTAAGTATGGCAACCCTGCAAAAACATGCATTTAAAAGGGACCTTTTTCTTGAAAATCATATTTCATGCCTTTTTGAGTAAATCCTTATGAAACCTTTAAACAATATCATTTATATCATTCTCATACTTCATAGAATCACAACCAAAGGCCAAATATCATAGAAAAGCATATATAGAATTTAAGTCCAATTTGAGGTCACTTTACAATGAGCTCATTTCTCTGTACAGTGAACTATTTCTTTTAATTCATTAGTCTCCCAAGTAATCCTTTAGGGTTACTTTGTGAAATGTATTACCTTAGGACAACAACGAAGATCATACATATCATCTACGCAAGACAACACATACCATCATAGAAGTATAATACCACATAGACATAGTTAAGTTAGGACCTTCGTCATATAGTCAGCAAGATCAACATCACGCATAATGACTCACATCATGCACATATTCATAACAAGTAGACAAATTCTACAATGTCATGCATAGGGAACACGTACATAAAGATATGCATTAGAACAACTTCCTAGAACTTCCTATGGAGCTACTTGTGCAATGTTTAGATTGGTTCATTACTTCCACCTATCCTAAGTAATCCATTTAAGTCATTCTATTTAGTGTCCTTGTCAATTACCTTCCATTGTTCATTTTACTTTAGGGAAACTATAGCCTTAATCGACATAGACCATGTGATGCTTAACATGGATCCCGGTGTCATAGAACCCCACACCGAAAAGAGGTGGTCTACCAGCCAAAGTAGAACCGAATGTGACATAGCTTTCTTGGTGGATCCACTAGCTAGTATCTTATGATGGCAACATAGTTATGGAACTTGGAGCTACATGTGAAAACTCTCTTTATGCCAAGTTTAGACAGTGTAGTTATTCACATATGGAAACCCTATTTATGCTAATTGAGACATTGCGGTTATCCACCTCATGAGATTTATATGACCTACCTTCCTACCATAGAAAGGGACACACACTCACATTCAAGTTCACTCGGTGTTAAGCTAAGTTCCCTTCCTTGAAAACCTTTATTTTACTCTTACTTTATAAATTATAGATTTAGGAGAGTAATCCCTTCATATGCTTTACTGATAGGTCATAGATGGAAGTTCATCAACCTAAATCATGTAAAGAATTCATTCACATGAACACAGCATATCTGAAGCATCATCTAGTTTAGGGTACACATGAATACACCATTCAAGGCCCCTCTCTTGACTAGATCTTCATAAATGTGTGAGTATATACATATATGTCAGCAAACGTTTCACACAACACATTAAGTCACAAAAGTTAATACATATATATTCATACATATAGAAACCATAACTAAAACTATCATATCAAGGTACACATGTGCAATGCATAGGCAAAGTCCCATACCCTTGCCCATACTAGTACACCTATCAAATCATCCTAGTAAGGAATACATAACATACTTCACATACATACACTTTACATGCATAGTAGTAGACATTAGTGAATATGAGAACAACCTTTCATTTAGACACCATGACCTATACTACTTGTTACATGCATGTGAGTGTGTGTGTGTGTATATTGGTCAACATGATCACTTAATGGATATCAACAACATATTGAGGCAGCCAACCTCTTAGAACATAATATACCTTCAAGCATAAAGTAGACAACATATAATAGCATATGAGATACACCAACTTCATATTACACTTAAAACTCCTGACTTGTGCTATTCATGCATTCACATTGGGGTACATAGGTAAGGAATTGTTTACCATTTTTAACTAATCAATGGAAGCACCCTGACATGGATATACACTTCCTTACACAATTTCCATACAACCTAAATCACAACTAAAATAGGAAAGTAGATATAAGATTCATATAGTATCATCATAAGCACATGCTCATATATTAATCAATTTTCCTTCATGGCCATGGTCAAAACATATATGGATTTGACAATAAAGTAAACACTGCCACCATAAATGTACCATACCACACAATGCCATACAAGGCTTTATCAATTAAAATACTATACGAAAAGTATAAGAAATAAGCATTCTTACAAATTTCTCACCCTTTGATAATCATTTATCAATACACCTTGTTCATCAACAAATCATATATAGGTCAGTATATACATGTACTTTAATCATAGAAAGAACCATGTACAAGTCGCTACAAGATCATACTATAACATCATACAAGGCATCTCACATGTACTAGGAAGTAGAAGAACATAGATCTTTAATCAAATTCACTTGAATTGATCATCAATTATATTTCATTAAAGGTAAAAGTCTATGGAAGTATCTAATAATACACTTAATCATAAAGAAATCATGCTTAAAGCACTTCAAGATAAAGCTACAACATAGGCATTAGACTTGTCAATTCGTTAGGGTATAGAGGGGAATAAACCAACACTATTGATTCTGCAAGGTTTTTATCATCATTAATATTTTAGCAATAATGTACATATCAGGCAGTAGCTAATGAAATCATAGTCTAAATGAGACACTACTACAATTGCCACTAAGGTAGACACAAACATGCTTCATATAATGAGTTAATGGAAGGTAAGTTTACATAGATTAATCGTATTCAAACTATCATAAATTAACCCATATTATGTTAATTAAATATAGTTCATTGTCATATTTTGTTATAGGCAGCATCTATAGACATTAACCATGATCAATTCATATAACAACTAACCTAACGTCATGATCACAAGTTACGACTCCATAGACTAGAAGAACCTAGATTAATTCAAGCCAAGCCTTCTTCATTTTGATCGTACAAGATTTATATCAACAATTCAACCATAATATTGAATTATAACAGTAGTTACAATAACCACAACATAATCGAGTTCAGTATTTAATCATCGAAAGGGCCATATTACAGTGAATTCCTAGAATACTAAGCTAGGCATGTTCAATTCTTCATACATGGATCCACATGGATCCTTCATCATAAAATAATGATAAATTCATGTAAATAACAGTATATACAACCAATTCAACGTAATAGAATCGTAACTCAATTGATAGCAAGTCAAGATAACAAAGCCCATGCAAGGCTAAATTGTTTTGGTGATGGAGCTTGGGTTCATCATGCAATTGGATTGAAAACCACTCCCAAATTGGTAGATAATCATCAATACATTTATATTATTCCTTTGAAATTATTTTAAGAAAAAACCCATGGTAGCTTTAACAAGAAAGCTTCTCATCATATTTTTCTCTTTGAAGACTTTGAGATTAACTCTCTAGATGGAAGGATAACTAGAGATGAAGGATCACAATACCTTTACCTAGTTGAATACCTCTAAAACTTGATGATTCATACATAGAAAACCCTTCTCCAAGCAGTTGAGCTTCCCCAACAATGGAGGTTTGAAGGAAAATATTTGTGGACGGAAAGGCTTCAATTGTTTGAGAGGATTGTAGAATGGGGTGATCACGTTTTTGATGACTTATATACACCCAAAAATAGCTAAATAAACCTTCAGGTTAGGATGTTGGGTGAAATTCCCATCCACCCCTTTAATTAAAATAGACGTTGCTGCCAGTTCCACGCCACCATCGACGAAGGCACTGATGGAGCATTGGTCTGTCAACGGACAGTGCCTAGATTCCATCGACTGGTTCTTAGACAAATTCTTGGCTTGAGACCTACCCAAGGCAAGTGCCAGTCGATAATACCTGACCAACGTTCCCTTGGTGGACCAGCTCTACGTCGTTGGATCCGTCAATGGACATGGCCAAGGTAGTATCTCGACCAGTCTTGGGTCCTTCTTTTGGGCCTCTTGTGGGGCCATTTTAGAAGTCGTACCCGGATAAATCCAACATGATTACAGCTCTTAACCGGTTGTATACCTCAAACATAAATTTTATCCAAAACAAAAACATACAATACGTCCAAACAGGCCAAACCCCATCAAGACACACGTTGAACGTCTGAAGGGCTATCTTTCGAACGCCTTGGACGTTCTTATTCATTTGACCTTGAAAATTCTCCAAACATAATATACCATCATTAAACATCATTATAATCATTTAGAGACTTCAAAATCTCATGAAGCACAAATTTATGAATGCATAGACACATGAGGAACATAGGTGACTAGTCGTCGAACGCTTTGGTCGTCCCTTGACGTTTGACTTTCAAACCACTTCAAACTGTACACACTGCCTCTAAACCATATTATAAGTAATTTAAGTACCTTATAAACTTAATAAAATCATGTTACTCTCTAGAAACCCTATCTCATTTTTGGGTCTTACAGCAACGACCCCAGGGCGACTCTTACTCATTTTCCACCATTCTTGAGGCTAAAGGTAAGCTTTTAACTCCCTGAATCCATATTTTGATCCATAGGATGTAACAGAATGGGTCAGCATTAACGTGGAATGGTTTATTGATAGATGTTATGGTGGAAACAACCCAATCTAGATACTAGAGATCATGGGTATGATCAAGGGTTGTGAGCATTGTTTGTAATCAGGGTAAATAGTTATTGTTTATTGATTTTTGTATGTTATTACTCCTTCCATTCCATAATAACTTAATTTTTTATCTCATTTTTCAAATTAATTTAGGTTTTCAATCTTCAAAACTATTTTCAACATATTCTTCCAATTTTACCCTTTAAGATAGTATTGGAATTAGTTATTATAATTAATGTTTTGTTATTTTGCAATAATAAATAAGGGTAAAATGAAAATTTATGTTCATGTCATAACATAATTTTCTTAAAGGGTGATAAACACCTCAAACATTAAGTTTTTATGCATTGGAGGAAGTAATTATTTGTTGACCAAGAATAAAAGGAAAAATTCGGAAAGGGAAGAATCAAGTTTATTAGCGTTTCGAGTTTGTTTAGAGGTAGGTGATGGTTGTGATTCTATGATTGCGTGATGTTTGTTTTTCTTTACTTTATTATAATACTTGTATGTGTATAATTGTTGCAATGTCGATCACACTTGTTGTAAATGAAATACTTGAATGATGGTTTCCATGAAATCATGTTATAAATGTATGATCTTTATGATGTACTTGTGATTGTGATTGTGGTGTGTACTTGGGGATCGGATTTCCATGTTCTAACAAGTTAATTTGGTTCACGTTTCCATGTTCCAAGACAACTATTGGATCCGGTTACCACGTCCCGACACAACTATGAGATTGGATTGCCACATTCCGACAAGTCAATTATTTGGGTTTGGGTTCTTTGAGAGGACCAATGATGTGTGATAATTGTATGTTGATAATCATGTTGATAATATTGTAAATTTTTATATATTATACATGTAGTTATAATATTGTTTGACTTACTTATGTTACACTAGTGGGATAGCCACGTGATCCTACCAATACACTGTATATTGATTGTGCAGTTGCTTGTTTTTTAGTTCAAGACATCTTCAAGCGGCTATTGATAAACTTCATTTAGGAGATTAAAGATTGTCACATCGAATTAAAGGGTGAGATAAATCTATTGGGATGCCATAGGATTCTCTTTCTTCTATGTCCACCATTTTTGGACTTACACCATTGCTTTACATTAGTGAATTAGTTCATTAGTATTTCTTAGTAGACTTCGATCTCATTAGATGTTTTAATACATTAAATTTCAGATTCTAGGTTAATCTTCTGCATTGTTATTTGTTAGATCAATTGTTTGAATTTTATGAGAACTTCGGGTTGGTACTTATTCTATTTTCCTTTGATAAATGTCTTGGTTTTAGATTTTTTGATTTAGTTGGATGGTAGTAGTGTTTCTCCCACCTGAGTGTTAGTCTGGGTGTCAATCACGATGGTCTGGATCATGATATCGCCCCTTGTCTTATCATAGGATATCTCCTTAAACCATACACGATAAAACCTTCCACCGTCCATGATCTTTTCATGATAGATCATAAAGGAACATGGTTAATCTTCTCTTGCCTCATCATTAAATTAGTTTTTTAGCATTGGTTTATTTTAAGTTTGAAAGTCTTTCAACCTAAAAACTTTTATTATGTGAGAATACCTTTCACAATCACGCATATGTGTGTGTATGAGAAACTTTTTTTTAACAACAACAACATCGTTGATACTTCTCTCTCAAAGCACCCTTAAAATATTTTCATGAACTTCATAAGAACATGCATAATTTCATAATTCACCTTTCAAGGTTCAAAACCAACTTTCAATCATCAACATCTAGAAATCATGGTTTAAACATAGGTTTTATCATAAATTCATGTTTGATTTCATAAAACTCTTTTTCATATTCTAAACCCACATTATTTTATCATAATTGGGAAATATAGTATTACATGGGTTCATCATAAGAATCATAGAATTTCATCAATTAATGCATAAGAGATCATAATTCATATCATTTTAATAAACATTGAAGAGAACTCATGGCAATTGAAAGAAAACCCTAACTTAGTGGGGGGTTTAAACTTTGAAATATTAGATTTTGGAATTCCATGAATGGAAAGAATCAATAAATGAAAAATCTTGAATCTACAATTTCTAGAGAGAGAAATATTTGGAGAAGAAGAGCTTTATCAATTAATGTAAATATAAGAGGAATAATTTAGTTTGGGTGTTTAGGAGTTTATAATAATTATATAGGGATTTAGGTAGAAGGAAAAACGACATAGTATTGAGTTAAAAAAATTGGGGAAAAGTGCAAAAAGGTCCCTAATTGGAAACTGCCGAATTGGCATAATAGAGGCCATAATGGGCCATCATCATCACCACAACCTGTCAAATGGGTCGTGAAGAATTTCTGCATGACAATGATTTGCTATTTCATATATAATTTTTACTCTGAGACCTTAATTTTATAGGTCGTGGGACACCTAATTCATTTAATTTT
Source organism: Solanum lycopersicum (assembly GCF_036512215.1). NCBI lineage: Eukaryota > Viridiplantae > Streptophyta > Magnoliopsida > Solanales > Solanaceae > Solanum > Solanum lycopersicum. Next base: position 5,263,169 of record NC_090809.1, read on the forward strand.
GAAATAAATGGTATGATTGTTTGAAGTTGACCCTAAACTCTAAGACTAAGAAAAAACCTTCATGGACGACTTCAAGATCTGTAAGGGGTTTGATGGTCCATTGTGATGCATGTGGCTCTTGAACAGTAGTTAGGGAATGAACCGTACTTACTTGACCACTTCACGACCACTTTGATGGACCATTATGTCACGCCCTTAGCATACACCCTGGGCAGGACTAGAACTCGCTGACCATTGCTAGCCTCGAGCAAACCCTTGGCCTAGTTTACTTAACTCAACGGAAGACAACGTTCATACTTATAAGAAAGAAAGAACTTAACTGAACAGAACAATACTATTTTATAGATTTTTTTTAAAAGTTTAAACATTTAAACTGGCAAAAATGGCAACCAAGTCTTTAGCATAAGAATGAAAAGTAAAGGATACTTGACTACTAACTGTCTATGAAACCTCTAAACTGATTGAGATGCATGTTGGGACAAACCCCACAACATTCTATTGAACAAATCTAGAAAGCAATAAAAAGATGTCCTCCAAAATGCAAGAAGGCTCACTAATTGACTCTGGAGTGCTCAAATTGTATCAACGGTGTGCTGGATGTCGATCCTCGTTACATGCATATGCATCATGATCGATGAAGGCCAACTGGCATCAATACATTGAATGTATGAGTATGCAAGTTGGAAAGCTAAACAAAACTTAGGCTTGAAAAGAAGTAAGAAAGAACACTTACCTTGTCTCTACTCAACTTATGATCTACTAATTCTTACTCAGTGTACGCAGTTTAAAAGTGATTACAATATAAAGAAACACTGAATGAAAGCATGTTGTAAACTATGAATGTATACAAGTATACAAATAATATTTGAAATGTATGTAAAATATAATCAACTTATGTATATGAAAAATGCAATACTTTTATGGAAGTTTCTCTAACTGACAACCATTACTTAAGCTATAGGGATGATATAATAGCACTCATCCCACGCTACCCATCCATACTAACCTTGCCAGGGCATAAGACCTGACCTGCCGAATAGATCCATTAGTAACTATGAAGTGGGTTCATCTAAAAAGTATGACCCTTTTCTACCCATGATGGTTACATGGTTTACATGGAGACTTGAGTTAATCAGAACTCTCATCCCCACATCGATGCTTAGTATTACTCCCAAAATAAATATATATATTTGCTCTTATGTTTTTAAAACATAGTGATTCTATAATTTGAGATTAGTTCTCAAAACTTAGCTTTTAAAAATCTCTCTTGGAAATCATAGTTTCCTCTTTATTCTATTAAATCTAGACATAGGATCAGTGGAAGTCTAGCTTCCTTCATTTCTCATAAGTTTGAAAAAAAATTAGTTTAAGCTCTAAGGGACTACTTAGTTATCTTATAACTCTTAAGAAATAAACTCACTTTATGCTCCTTACTTACTCAAAACTTAACTCTTACGGAATAGTTTCCTTATAGCATTTGATAATTTAAATCAACTCTTTACTTGAACCTTAAAACAAAGTTAAAATGTTTGTTTAAAACTATTTAATGCTTAAGGAATTTACTTTGACTTTGTTCTTAACTTTTAGACTTGACTCTTAACTTCCTTGACTTCGATCTTATCTTTCCTTCAATTGGATTATGGATTCAAATATGATGATCTCATGTTTATGGATGATTTCATTATATTTTAGATGTACTTTAGAGTGTTGGAATCAACTAGGAATGATATGTGAATCACTTAGGAACTAGTACGAAGAGATATGGAAATAACGGGGACTTCAAGGGGTCTTGAGGCTGTGAGAGGAGCGGAGTGCCAGAGCCTGACGGACACACATTGTCCTCAGACCCTCTGGCTAGTGAAGTGACAGAGCCTGACGTACAGAGTCTGTCCTGAGGTGCTCTGGTAGGCGCGGTGCCCCAATGCCTATCAGACGGGTTTTTTCTTCTCTAATTTTCTATTATAAACCTCCTAAACATCCATGTATCATCCCCCAAATCCATAGAAACATTAATATACTCAATACCCAATATATTAGACCCAAAAAAGTCCATAAACATGAATAAAAACTAGAAGATATGAACTATAATTCAACCAACAAGAATTTCACAACTTTTCGTCGAGAACCCCCATATTCACCATTCCATACACACTAACTTGCTGAATTTTAAAAAAATATGGTGTGGGTGAAAGGACCCAACACCTAATGATCTCACAAACCTCCATAGGGATCACCCATAACGAAATCCACACAACGATCTTAGCATTCTTGGATAGTTCTTGATCTTCCTCTTCTTTTTTGTTTTCTCTGAAGCCCTAAGCGTTCTTTGTTTTTCTAAAAATGATTTGGGACTTGGTTTTATCCCTAGTATAACCATTAAGCTAATTCGGAAATACTAGGGTGAAAAGACTACTTTACCCTTATTAAAATGGATTGGATTTTCCTCAGCTCAATAGCCCAACTCCGAAAGGCATATCTCCCTCATATGATATCAGATTTTTGCAAAGTTGGTCGCATAAGAAAGATCTTACATGGGATTTCCAACCATATAAATAAATCATGAAAAATACTTCTGATCTGGATGTTATGGCCATTTTAAAATGACCAAAATTTTGAAAGATGGAAATTTTCCAGATTTTCCTACTTATTCTGAAAATTAATTATTCTTCATTTATTAGCTTATTCTTGGTTAGTTTGAGTCATGCGATGTTATAATCTCTACCCCTTGGAAACATTCGTCCTCGAATGAGTACTGTTTCTGTAAGCTAAGGGTAGTAACATCATTTCAGCAATCACCAAACAAAACAAGTAATAGTATGCTTACACATAGTCTTATAAAGTGCTAAGGAGAGAATTTAGTACCTTGATATGCATTTTCTCCAAACTCAAACAGATGTGAATATCTATTCTTCATATCCTCCTCAGATTCCCAAGCCGTATATTCAACTAAGTGGTTCCTCCAAAGGACCTTGACTGAAGCAACTTCATTTGTCCGCAACTTGTGAACTTGACGATTAAAAATATGAACTAGAATTTCTTCATAGAATAGGTTATCCTTAATCCCAACATTATCTTTTGGTACTATCAATGAAGGATCACCCAAGCACTTCTTCAACGTAGAAATGTGGAATACCAGATGAACTGTTGCTAACTCTAGGGGTAGTTGTAACTAATAAGACACATTTCCCACTCTCTTGGAGATTCTATAAGGTCTGATATGTTGGGGACTAAGTTTCCCCTTCTTACCAAACAACATAACTCTTTTCATCGATGAAACCTTAAGATACACCCAATCATCTACCTCAAACTCTAATGACCTTCTTCTAACATCGGTGTAGGACTTTTGGCAACTTTGTGTCGTCTTCAGTCTTTCTTTAATCACTTTCACCTTCTACATAGCTTGGTGAACTAGTCTTGTCCTATCAACCCCGTTTCACAAACTTTGAACCACCCAATAAGATATCTGCATCTACTCCCATAAAGAGCTTCATATGGAGCCATTTGGACGCTGGAATGGTAACTGTTGTTGTAAGCAAACTCAATGAGAGGTATGTGATCATCTCAATTTCCCTTAAAATAAATAACACAATCTCTCAACATATGTTTTAAACTCTAGATACAACGCTCAACTTGTCCATCTATATGAGGATGACAAACAGTATTCAAATTTACATTTGAACCCAAACCTTTCTGGAAAGATTTCTAGAATTGCGCAGTAAATTATGCCCCTCTATCTGAAATAATGGAGACCGAAACTCCATGAAGTCGAACCAATTCTTGAAGGTAGAACTTAGCATAATGCTCAGTCGAATAGGTAGTCTTTACCGACAAGAAATGGGCTGACTTTGTCATTCTGTCAACAATCACCCGTATAGAGTCATGCTTCCTTCGAGATTTTGGAAAGCCTTTGATGAAGTCCATATTAATCATCTCCCACTTCCATTTTTGAAGCTCTATATTCTAAGTAAAATCTCCAGGGCATTGGTGCTCTACTTTCAGTTGCTGGCAATTTGAGCACTTGGTAACAAACCCAATAATATCTTTCTTTATGCCGTCCCACCAATATACTTCTCTCGAATTGCGGTACATCTTGGTGGAACCCGGATGAATGGAGTACCTAGAGCTAAGTCATGAGTTGGATAATTCCTCTCATGAACCTTCAACTGTTTAGAGGAATAAGCTATAACCTTGCCATTCTGCATCAACACATAGCCCAAGCAACCTCTTGATGCATCACAATACACAAGAAAATCATGAGTACCCTCTAGTAAGGTCAAAACTGGAGCGGTAGTCAATCTTAAATCTTTTCTCACAAACTTTAGACCATTGAAACTTGACTGTCTTCTGAGTTATATTGGTCAAAGGAGAAGAGATAGATGAAAATCCTTCAACAAATCTACTATAATAGATATCCAATCCCAAGAAACTCCTTATATTTATTGGATATGTGGGTCTAGGTCAATTTTATACTTTTCAATCCTCTCAGTGTCAACCCTGATCCCTTCACAAGAAACAATATGGCATAAGAATGCCACACACTTAAGCCAAAACTCACACTTGGAGAACTTGACATACAATTTTTATGTCTCAAAGTCTGAAGAACAATCCTAAGGTGACTAGCATGATCTTCACTCCTTGAATAAATCAGTATGTCATCAATGAAGACGATGACTAAAAAATCTAAATAAGGTTTGAAGAATATGTTCATAAGATCCATGGATGTTGAAGGTGCATTTGTCAAACCAAAGGACATAATTAAAAATTCATAATGTCTATACCTTGTTCTGAAAGTTGTCTTTGAAATATATTATTCCCTGACCTTCAACTAATGATAGCGTAATCTTAGGTCAATCTTGAAAAAGTAAGAAGCACCCTGAAGTTGATCGAAATATCATTTATCCTTGGAAGAGGATATTTTTTCTTAATGGTCACCTTATTCAACTGACGGTATTCTATACATATCCTAAGTGAACCATCCTTCTTCCTAACAAACAAGACTGGAGCGCCCCAAGGTGAGACACTAAGTCAAATAAAGCATTTATCTAACAAATCTTTCAATTGTTCCTTTAGTTGTCTTAACTCTGCTGGTGCCATTATGTATGACACAATAGAGATAGGACGAGTATTTGGGATGATGTCTATGCCAAAGTCTATATCTCTCTCAGGAGGCACTCCAGGTAGATCATAAGGAAAAACATATAAACTCACTGACTATAGGAAGGTTAGATACCTCATAACTTGAGTCATTAACTTGGACTAAGTGATAGATACACCCCTTGGAAACTAACTTCCTTGCCTTTAGGTACGAGATGTAATGACCCTTAGGCACTGCTAAACTAATACTCCACTCTATAACTGGCTCATTAGGAATTTGAAACTTGACAACTTGTGTTCTGCAACCAATTGATGCATAAAAGTCATGAAACCAGTCCACACCTAGAACGACATCAAAATCTACCATGTATAACTCTTTTAAATCAGTTATGGTACTCTTGTGACTATCAGAAATAGACAATCATGATAGACTCTTTCTACTAGAATGTAATCACCAACAGGTTTGGAAACAATGAATGGTTCGCAAAGTTGGTCAAGAGAAATCTAAAATTTCATAGCAACATAGGGAATTACAAAAGATAAACTCACTTCTAGTTCTAACAATGCATAAACAGTAAAGTCAATGACTCGAATCAGACCAGTGACAACATCTGGAAAATTCTATTGTTCTTGGCGATTATTGAGAGCATACAAGTGGTTTGTTCGCCAGTACCAGAAGTAGCTCCCCTAGGTGCAGCCCTATCTGGTGGAGCAACTGATGAAAACTGAGCCTTATTTCCCCCATTTAAACTGGCTTGCCTACTTTTTGGACATTCTTTCATGAAATGTCTGGTCTGACCGCACTTGAAACAACCTGTGAAGACTTCCCGACAGACGCTGAAGTGATTCCTACAAGACTTGGCACAAGAAGGAATCTTACTACCCCCTTGTGCCACACTACCCTTTGAATATATTGTCCTATCTTGGGAGTTCTGACCATGATGCTAATTCTGTCTCTAGAAGCAAGTGCACTAGAAGACGATGGTGCATGCCCTTTTGATTTCTTAAATTGTGGTCGACTTATACCACCCTTCTTTTAACCAGAGTCATTTCCAGTCTTTGCTTTCTTGTTTCAATAATTCTCTCTATACCTCATTCTTTTCTCTCAACTTGATGCACATAGACCATTAGCCTGGATATGTCCATGTCGCCAACCAACATTTCAGCCCTACCTTCTTTACTTGAAGCATGAGCCAAACCAGTGACAAACAAACTCATTATGCTCCTCATGTCTTTCACAATCTCCGGAGCATAGCGAGACAGTTGGGTGAAATTCAATACATAATCATGAACACTCATACTGGAGAGTATGTGTCAAAGTAGTCCAGACCTTTCTTTTGTCTGTACCCTTTGACTACCAGTCTGACCTTATATTTGTCAATAGTTCCATCAGGTTTCATTTTCTTTTTAAAGATCCACTTTGATCCTAAAGGTTTATTTCCTGGAGGAAGATCAGCCAACTCCCAACTGTGATTGCTTAAGATTTATTCGATTTCTCTATTGATTGCTTCTTTCTAATAAGTTGACTCAGACGAAGACATAGTTTCGTTAAATGTTTAAGGCTCATTTTCAAGCAATAGTTCCACAAAATCTGGTCCGAAAGAAGTAGGTTTCCGTTGGCGAGTACTACGCCAAGGATCCTCACTATTTAGTGTATTTTTCATTGATTCTTCTCGTGGTCATTTAGGTATTTCACTTGTCGACTCACATTCAGTTTTATACGAATGAATATTTTCAAAAAAAGCTTTGTTTTCTTCAAGTCAATTATCGTATTAACATGAATCTCATGATTATAAGATTTGTGAACCAATAACCGACAGGCCTTATTATTCACAACATATGCAATAAATACACAGTCTACTATTTTTGGTACAATTTTAACCCTCTTTGGTAGAGGAACCTCTACCTTGGCTAAACACCCCCACACTTTGAAATATTTCAAGTTGGGTTTCCTTCCTTTCCACAACTCATATGGAATTGATTTTTTTTATGAGGTACCATATTGAGTATCTTATTAGTCGTAAGGATGACTTCCTCCCAAATATTTCGCGGTAAACCAGAATTGATCATCAAGGAATTCATCCTTTCCTTTTATGTTTTGTTCTTTCGTTCCGCCAAACCATTTGAGTGTGGTGTATAAGGTGCAGTAGTTTGATGATAATACCATATTCCAAACATATATCTGCCAAAGGAGATTAATATTCTCCACTCTTATCATTACGAATCATTTTTATCTTTAGATTCAATTATTTCACTACTTTATTTTTCTATTGCTTCAAAGCATCAACTGTTTCATCCTTACTATTAAGCAAATATACATAACAAAATTGAGTGCAGTCGTCAATAAAAGTTATAAATACTTTTTCCCACCATGAGATGGTGTCGAATTCATATCATATATATCTCTGTGAATTAAGTCTAAAGTTTTAGAATTTCTTTCAACAAACTTATAAGGATGTTTAACAAACTTAATTTCCATACAAATTTAACATTTCGATTTATCGCATTTAAAATCAGGCAATACTTCTAGAATGACCAATTTTTTCAAGGCTTTGTAATTTACATGTCCTAAACTAGCATGACATAAATCATTCGACTCCTATAGGTAAACAGAAGCAGAATTCTTATAAATACTTTCAACAACCATTACATTCATTTTGAAAAGACCCTCATTGAGGTAGCCTTTTCCTATGAACATCTCATTCTTACTTATTACACATTTATCACTAACTAGGACACACTTAAACCCGTTCTAATGAATAATGCAACAAAAAATAAATTCTTCCTAACTGTAGGGACATGCAGAACACTGTTCAAAGTAAACACCTTGTTGGATGTCATTGTCAACATTACTTTCCCAGTTCCTGCAATCTTTGTGGTTGCTGTGTTTCCCATGAACAAATCTTCATCATACTCAGCAGGAGTGTACATTGCAAAGCCTTCTTTGCAAAGAAAATATGTCGAGTGGCACCTGAGTCGAGAAACCACTTCTTGGAATTTTAACTAAGTTACACTTTGAGATCATTGCACATAAGTCATCTGCATCTTTCATCTCTTCCACGATGTTTGCTTGACTTTTGCCTTTGCCTTTGTCTTTGCCCTTTGTTGGAGCACAAGAATCAGAAGACCTATGACCAGCCTTACCTCAGTTGTAACAGTTGCGTTTGAATTTCTTCATGGCCTGTTCTGACTTTTGCCCATTGGACTTCATTCTCTTTTTGTCTTTGGTAAGATCTTCTTCAACAATATTAACTCCAATGATTATTGAACTCTTACTAGACTTCTTTTTGGTGTTTTTGTTATCTTCCTCAATCTTGAGTGGAACCACAAGATATTCAAGCTTTATTTCTTTATACTTATGCTTTAGATAATTATTGAAGTAGTTTCACGAAGGAGGCAACTTCTTGATGCAGGCACTTGAAAATTTTCATTTACTACCATATCTTCAACATTCAGGCAGAATAAGTTGAAGTTCCTGCACTTTTGATCCAACAGTTTTACTATCTACCATTTCTAGTCTAAAAAGTTTGCGACCACAAACTTTTTTAAGCATGCATCTTCTGTCTTATATTTCTTCTCAAGTGCATCGCACAACGCTTTTGAAGTTGTATTGCACATTAGACATTATATAAGTCATCGTCTAAAGAACTCAAAATGTAGCCTTTACATAGGAAGTTTGCTTGTTTTCATGCTTCAATAATCATGAATTTTTCTTTATCTTGCATATCAACAACACGCTGGTAATTTCAGCAGACCAAGAGTGGTAAGCAAGAAAAATACCCATTGATGTCATTCTTTGAAATTCACACTAGTGAATTTACTTGGTTTCTCTGCTCATGGTACAATAGTTCGGGTCGGTATAACAACAGTCATTGTAAAACCAGTGTTTATCATTTCTGATAAATAAAAGTCGATACAACCTTATTAAGCAATAACTTATAATTGCAGACTGCAAGGAGTATAAAATCATAAAGATTTTTGTCTCCACCACACAGATTAATAATAATTAATTTTCTTAAGATTGTTGCCAATCTGTGTTAGAAAAGATTAGAATTACAAATTCTAATAAATTTTGCAGAAACACGAAGTAATCAAAATTTACTGAACCAGTATGAAGGATGAATACAAATTTAATTCACAAAAACTAAAATATGTAAAATGTACCAGAATCTAAAAAAGTTTTAACAAGAAAAAGATCAAGTCCATTGAACTCACATTGTTCCTTTAAGGAAATTATTCCCCTTCGATAATCGAGTTTTGGTTTGAAATGTGTCCTCCCAGGGTAAAATGACCCCAATCACCACCGTTTAGATACCGAAAACTATGGTGTCAGCGAACCACTCAACAATAGTAAAGTATACAAAGAAAAAAATTGTGCAGAAGAAGAAGAAGAAACTCAAAAAATTTGTGAGGAAAAATTCTGAAGAGTGAATGGTACTTATAGGCAAGAGGGACAGGTTCCAAAAGGTTGCAACCCTTTCAAAATCTACGCGACCATTAATGAAAGTTTGCAACCTTTCAAATGGTACTCACTGTTCCTGAAAGTTGCAAACTTTCAAAATAGTCATTTCCAAATTGGCGAGAAATTTAAATAAAACGAAAAAGTTTTTTAAGTCAAACGGGTCGCGCACGGATCAAAGTCGGCTAAGGTTAATCAACTAAAAAGTTTTCAATAGAATAACTGAAAATGTTTTAGCCATTTAATTTAATTAATTAAATAAATAAATAAATAATTAAATAATTAAAACAAAACTTGTCCAAAAAATAATCTCTCGATCATTTTTCAAAGCCGAAGCCGAGCCGAGAGATGATGACAACGCGAGGGGGTTCCTCATTCCAACCCTTTTAACAATTAATAGGAGTGTCTCTATATTTAAACTCTCCTATTTTTCTTTCTACCACCGCTGAGGGACAAATGTATATTCATTAAAACATGAGAGGACTTTTCAAGTTCTCAATTTTTCAATTTCCTTTCTTTCTCTCTATTTCCCATCAATTTTTGCTACATACACAACATTCTAATCATAATAACATGTATCACTTCGTACCATGACATTCCCCTGGTCTAAAATAACTCAGTACAATGATATTTTTTATTAGACACAAAATCTCATTCATTTACAATAATAGAGACATACATTCTTAGATGATTCACATACAATCAGGGTAATTATGATATGTTATATATTTATGCATGTGTGTTTGTATGTATGTGTATATAAATAATCATATATCACAATCGTTATGATAAGGCTTAAGTCATATACCGCCCCTCAAAGTTGTCCGCGTAGTTCACTTAGACACCTCAATTGAGACTTGTACCTATTGAACACTTAAATTGTTCAAAACCTGTACCTATTAGGCACAAAATGCTGATATGGCAAAAAAAGTATATTGCACCTCCCTGAAGCGCGTGAAAAGACTTAAAATAGTGTCTTTTTTATATATTTTTTACATTTTTTCTTCTTTAATTGACACTTGGCATTATAATTAACTTAAAAAATATTTTCTTCATTATTTACACTTTTTTCGAAAAAGAAAACACCCCACTCCCTATCTATCATCTTCTTCATAATTTAGTTTACAAAACTTTCTTCATTTTAGCTCTAACACTGTTTTTTTTATTTTTTTATATATAAAAAATAAGTATCTTCCATATATGAAGATAAATGAAAATCAACTATGAAGATTCAGATATGAAAGAAAGTTTTCGTATGATTTATTTCAAATCTCATAAAAACAAGGAACAAAAATGAAGAAGATGGAAAAAGATAAATGTTTTTTACGTATAACAATAGTTAACCAATATTTATTTATCACAATTTACTCAAATTCATATGCGGTAATTAAATTTATCAAATATGATATAAGAAAATTTGAAAAAAAAATAATTTTGGAGCTATCAATTTCATTTTGTCATCGATGTAGAGTTGAATAACCGCCAACAAAAGTTTCTTTCTTCTTCACTCTTAGTATGAAAAAAAATTAATCTTGAAGTTATTTGAAAATAATAAGATTTTGTAATTTGAGAAAGAATGTGTTTTGGGGAAGAAGATAAAGATGAAAGGGGGTTGCAGTGGGGTTGGGTAAGGTGGGGTAGAATAGGTTGACATTTTTATTTTTATTTTTATTTTTTTAAAAATTAGATATTAGATGTGTGTGTTTTTATAATTTTTGGGCCCAATGCCAAATGATATTTTTTAATTAGTCTAGTTGACACATCACCGCAAGTGTATCACACACTCATCACATTTTTTGTTGATTATCAAAAAATGTCTAATAGAAATGATTATTACATAGGTTAAAGTGTTCAATTGTAACTAGTGTTAGTTGAAGTGTCTAAGTGAATTATGCAGACAAATTTAAGGGGCCGCTGATGACTTAAGCCTTATGATAATAATAATTTATTCTTAAATAAATGCTTTGCGAATTAAAATCCACTATTTTATCCTTATTAACGGTCTATCACATTACCCTAGGGTCATTTAATGATTACAATTAATTCTTTAATACTCACATTATCTAAATTAATGGAGTTTCTACTTCAACTACCCCCTCTTAATTAAGTAATTTCTATGCTTAAGGTCTCATATTTATTAATTTCAAGGGATTAATAGATGAAGAAGTTGATGGAGAAACTTACTTCAGTGAAAAGTTTTCATTACAGCCTTAATATAATCGCTCCTCTAGAGATTTGAATGAGGTTTTGCAGTTTATGACATAAGACCCATCGAAACTTACTTAAAACATTGGTCACACTTTGCCATAGCGACCCTGCTTCGTTATTTTCTATAGCAATTGCTCTAAGGCAAACCACTCATTGCTACGATGAAATTGTTAGGATCGAATCCACACACACACTTGATGAATAGAGAACACAAGAACATTAGAGAGAATTAGATGAGAGATCTAGAGAGAGAAAGACTGAAACCAATATTTCATGGTAACACCCCGTGAGTAAACTTCCACGGCGGTGGGGTATATATATTAATAAATTAGAGTATTTTTTGTTACAGATAATAAATGGAGAATAAATAGTACAGCATAAACAATTATATATATTAATCAGGCTCCACAACCTAACTAAAATAAGTTCTCAACATTGACACTTTTTACTAAACGCTTATAACTTTCTTCTTTAGACTCAAATTAATGAATAATCAGTGGTATTGGAAAGAAAACTCGAAGACCTTTTATTTGATAGTTTTGTGAAAAAATAACTCTTTAATAGGAGAGGTTTTCTTTGATGTTAACCCTAGTAAAAATTTATATTGAAACTCAATCGCTAATGTCACTTTGAACTCAACTTCGTTTCTAAGGGTTCCACATGACTTTAGTGCGTATCTAATGCTCTCACACACTCAAAATTGATCTTAACACATAAAAAATTAAATTTCATCAATTTCGATCTATCTATACATATAGGGTGGTTTTAAGCCTTAGCCTAAAAGTTTGAGAAGTCACAGTAAACAAAATAATTGATCTCTAAACTATAATTCATATTTTAAAAGAAACAAAAAAATAAAACTCTTAACTAATAAACATTAAGCACATGTGAAAAATATCTCCTCAATTGGATGGGTAAAAAATTCACCTTCATTGACCATAAAGCAAACACCTCAACGTCAGGAAAAAGGGCATTAGGAAAAACAAATTAAAGCAAACAAAACCAAGCATTGCATCTTTTTGTTTGTTCATTTCGTATCTCTCCAATATTTAGTTTTTTTTGCTTTAGTTTTTTTCACCTAATGCCTTTTTCCTGTTATCGAGTGTCTCCATTTGTCGAGTGTCTTCTTTTTTATCTACGACGGTGTACTATTTGAAAATTCACCTGGACTTTCTTGACTAATTAAAGGCTCAAAATAGTAATCCCCAATTCTCTTCTCTCTCAAACCCTAAGGATAAATAAAAATAGAATTCATTCAAGATTTCTTTAATCTTTTTCAAGCATCTTCTTCAAGGTAAATCTTTCTCCAAGTATTTCATTCTTTCCTACTCAAATTCTTCCATACAATTATGAATCACAAATGAAAATCAGAATAACTGGTCATAGAGATTTCAAGAAACTAATTCAAGAATCTCAAGAAAGATTTTCTTAATTATTTACCTTCAAACTAAGGTTCAAAGGCTTTTAATCAAGTTCTTATTCAAGATTCTTCATATAAGGATATTATAGTGTTGCCTAGTTATTCCTCACACTTTCTAAATCGGTAAAAGCTTTTGCTATCTTTTTTTCCATTTGGATTTTTTATGCTCCTAATGTTTTGGGGCATCCCGACAAGAGTAATCTAGGATTGTATCCCTAGATTTGAGTATTCCGGAGATAAGTTGATTTTGAGTTCTTGAGTTCATGTTTCTTTTTGAAATTCAATTTCTAATTATTGAATAGTTATAATATTTTATAAAATAAGATTCTTGAATTGATTTCTTCATGTATATATTTTACATGAACCCTATGAATTGAGTATTCTTGAGGTGAGTCGGGTTGTTGAGTTCTGAGTTTTCATATTGCTATTAAGATCGCTGAGTTGAATCGTTCATGTTCATAATATTACATGAACCCTATGAGTTGATTTATAAATATTGATAAGCTTTTTAAAACCAACATTAATTTGAGTTTTTGAGGAATTAAAAAATGAGTTTTGAGAAAGAGTTTCTAAAACATGATTAGTATGACAATCGAGTATGTCATCAATGTTAAGAAGTATGGTATCTAGATATGCCATCAATGTTTGACTATGACTTCCCGAGTCATCAATTCATATTACAATATGATTTTGATATATTTTGAAGAAAGAATTTCAAGTATGAATTGAGTAAAAGTATAAGGGAACTAAGTATTCCCAAAGTTTCGGTTTCTACATTGACAAAATAGAAACTTTGGTTTCTAAATGAGTTATGAATTCAAAGATATTCAAGAATAGTTACTTCTTTTAAGAGGATAGTTTGAGAAATTATCTCAGGCCAGAGGAAGATAATGTTTTTAAACATAGAACATGATTATATATTATTGGTTGTAGTATTGAGCATCGATATAGGGATGAGTTCAGACAACTCATATTGTTTATACACCATGTATGTCAACATGGGTGCATGATCATACTTTTTAGAGGAATCCTAAGTTCCTTTGAGCAGAGCTTACTGGATCCACTTAGTTGAGGTGTCCTGTATCCTGACAAGGTATAAATATATTCTGGCAGCGTGGGCGAAATGTTGTATCATCATGTAGCTCATAGTGATAGTTGTCGGTTATAGAATCTCCCAGTAGAGTTAAATATATTTTTATGTATCACTTATTATGTTGAATTCAGAGATAAGAAAGTATTTTGTAAAGCTTTAAATGATTTAAATCATTTTTACTTTACATTCACCTTGCGTACATTGTTATATATTGTAGTGTTTTCTTTCATTTATTTGTTATTCAGCTACATAACTTACTCGTACGTTCAAATATATTGATGTCATTAAACCTACATATTATAATGATGCAGATACGGGTTCTTAGGATCCTCAACAAGAGCCCGTTTAGATTATTTCTTCTGCTCACCAACTTTTAAGTTAGACCTCCTTGCTTTTGAAGACTCGACTTTTATGAGTTGTTAGTATTAGTAGCATTTTGAGTATTCATGAGTATTCTCCCAACACTCGTGTATATATTGAAGAGGATGAGATGGTTGCGGATGGCCTAGTATATGAGAGGAAGAAGAAGGTCAAAAAAAGTATTTGGGAGTGGTTATTAGCCAGCATATGATGCAGTTTCAGCTTACTGAGTATATGGCCTTATGGGAATTTTAGTAGCTTAGTTGGTTGGTTACTAGGCTCTCATCTTGTTGGTGAGGGTTCAATTTTCCACATTGTAATCCCCTCCCCCACCCCCAATTGTTTTTTTTTAAAGTATATGACCTTAAATAGAAGGGTATGAAGTTTGTGGATACGGGTAGAGGGTTAATAGGTAGTTCAGAGTTGTTTTATTATTAACCTATTTTTATGTCTTGGCTGGATGGAAGTGTAGAGCTCCGTGTTAGTGTAGTATTAGCATATTCATGCAGTCTTTGTCTTTTGGTATAAAAAATCTATGGGTTATTATGTTTAGGTGATCGCATCTTGTTGTTGTTATGGTCACACTACTTTGCTATTAGCTATCATGCTTTTATTTCAATTTCTATGTTGATTTGCTTGAGAAGTCTTTGGAAACAACCTATCCACCTCGAAGAGGTAGTGATAAGGCCAAGTGTATCCCTCCCCAGGCTCGACTTTGTGGAATTGCACTGAGTTCTTTTATTGTTGTGCATACGAATCTAGTTATGCTTCTTGGGGTGCGTCCTTTCCCAAACCTTGCTGACATAGGATGCTTTGTGCACCGGGTTACCCTTTTATTTTGCATTGTTAATTTTATAGTCCCACTTTGTGATTATGGATTTAGGTATTTCTTGGGTCCTTATGTTGAATGGATAATGGAATTATATTTATTTATATATGTACCTTTTTCGTGTATCTGTTGTTTAGTATATCACTAATAATCTTCAAGCTACATCTGCCTTTTTGTAGGATTTCAATTGGATGTATGAAGGATGGGCAAAGGTGGATGCATGATTTAGACTTGATGGGTTCAACCTCCATTTCTTTTGCCATTATGGTTTTAGATTATAATATTTTAGAAAATTTAGTGGTTTTCACATATATATTAGTAATCCGTGTTAAAAATGCTAGGTTCAGCTGAACTCTTTGATTATACATTGCATCTGGCCTTTTGAGATGCAATATTGCTTTTTTCAGTTTCTGCTTTTAGTAACCCTTGTTTTTGCAGGTCCTTATCATGGTGGAGTTTGGAAAATAAAGGTGGAAATTCCAGATGCATACCTGCATAAATCTACGTCAATTGGTTTTATTAATAAAATGTACCATCCAAATGTTGATGAGATGTGAGTTTTCAACAGCTTAATTCTGTAGATAATTTCATCCTTCTAAGTGTTGTTTTAGCCGAAGTCTAAAATTTCAACGCTTATCATTTTTCAGCTCAAGATCAGTTTGTTTAGATGTTATCAACCAGACCTGGAGTCCCATGTTTGGTAATTGGATATGAGCAATGATAAGATTTTGAAATTTCTATGGTTTTTCCGCCCACTTCCTTTTTAGTAACATAGCTGGTTTTGAAACAATTTCCAGATTTGACAAATGTGTTTGAAGTGTTTCTCCCACAACTTCTCTTGTATCCTAACCCGTCGGACCCATTGAATGGGGAGGCAGCTGCCCTGATGATGCGAGACCGAACTTCATATGAACAAAGAGTCCAAAGGTATAATGATCCATATCAGCTGCTTATTTGTTACAAAAACTTGTGCTTGCTTTAAGTGGACGAGAAGAACGAACTATTAGAAGTCCTTGAATCTTTGAGTCAGGTAGACTCAATAGAATTAAAACCTCATAGCTTTAGTTTGGTTTAGGGTCCACTGGAGACAACCTCTCTACCTGCCAAGGTAGGGGCAAGGTTTGCATTCACTCTACCTTCCCCAGATACCACTCGCGGGACTATACTAGGTATGTTGTTTTTGTAGCTTAGAATTTTGATTGGTTCCTAGGGATT
Organism: Solanum lycopersicum; assembly: GCF_036512215.1. Classification (NCBI taxonomy): domain Eukaryota; kingdom Viridiplantae; phylum Streptophyta; class Magnoliopsida; order Solanales; family Solanaceae; genus Solanum; species Solanum lycopersicum. The sequence continues at coordinate 5,279,847 of NC_090809.1, forward strand.
TGGTTATCCTTTGTTTTCTTGATATTTGTGCGTTGATTATGTTAGAATTCTATTGTAGATAAAATTTTCTTAAGTTAGCTTCTCTTAAACTATTCATGGTTAGACTATGTTCGGGTGAATAGACAACAACATATGGGCCTAACTATCAGTTATTGCCCCTACTTAACACTTGCTGTCTCAAGAAGGACAGACCTTTTAATTCCAACACAGTTGTAGGTAGATCAACATTTTCATTCTGTTGGTCATCTGTAGTGTATAATTTATGAGTCTGCTTCGATAAAGATGTCCATTTGATCGAGAAGTATGGTCTAAATAATGTAGAAACTTTCTGGTAAACCAACTTTATGGCGACTTAGGTATGGATTGTTTTGATAGTGAAGAAAATTCATAGTTAACGTACTCCTAGCATTCCAAACTAGCTTGCGGAGTCTTAGCATCCTCAATCTACTTTGTATCAGTCCTAATCTGATGTGTTTGGTTTATTAATAGAGGATGCTACAAAAATGGGAACTTCCAGATGTTGTTCGCTTAAGTCAACCTACCTATTAATGCTTCCATTATCTGGCCTAGTTTTAAGGTGAAATGCAGAGAGTATGTTAGATTTCTTACTCTATTTTATATGGGACTACCATGTTAGATACTTCGACCACAGCATTAACATACTTATCTTACATAAAGCAACTCTTTTTTCAGAAAATTCTTTCATGTGGGTATTTTGCTTAGAAATTTGGAAAGGGCAGAAAAACTCTATTGTTCAGACTCGTCAAAATGTCGTCCAGTGTATAGGGTCCACCAAATGTAGTGCATTTTTAGAGATTCAACACAGATGTTGCTTGGACATATTACTGTTAATTTATGTCTGCTTAAAATCTTCAAAATTGTTGTTGCATCAGTGTCTGATCCTCCAAAAGTACACTACTTTTGGAGAATCCAATATGCACTCGTCGAACTGCATAGTTAAAAAAAAACTATTGATTGTGAATGGGATCCGAAAAGAAGTTGCCCTCTTCATGTTCTTTTATATGTGTGTGTTTCGCACGTTTATCTTCTTCGATTATTAAGTTTCTTCATTAAAGCTCGATATTTATTAGCATTTCATGCTAAAACATGGATGTTTAGTACTGCAACAGAGTATTTTGGCATGGCAGGAGAGTAAGAGCAGATTATCTAACATCTGACATACAAGTTGTAACAAACAAATGGATGTTTTTCTTTTAAAAAAAAATTAAGTAATTATTTGATACTTAAAAAAATAATAATTACAATTTGATGTTTTTAGGACAAAAATTACTTAGTTACACATAAAGCAACTCACTAAATTGTAGTATTCCACCAAAAAGTTTCTGTACGGGTTTAAAAGTGTCTATCACATAGATAAGTTAATCATTATAAAAAGTCTATTACGTGAATGAATTACATAAAAATGTCTCGATGTACTACGAAAAAAGATACTTATGACTCATATGTTGAAATAGTTTCCACCTGTGTTCACTAGAGTCTACTTCATAAATTAGTTAATCACATAAAACAATGTACCGTAAATTAGTCAATCACATAAAACCATCTATCGCGTTTTTTAAAAAAAAAACATCCGACCTGCCGGATTCGAACCAGCGACCTAAAGATTTCAGCAGTGCCACTACAGTCTTCCGCTCTACCAACTGAGCTAAGGTCGGTGATTATATAATTGAGTCACAAAATATTGTAAATATTATATTATAATAACTAAAATGGTGTGTTCTATTGACATTAGACCACATGTATATTCAATTTCATTTGGCATAAATTTTAAATAACTATATATGTTATTAAGCAAAACATGTTCTGAAGTAACAAAACTAAATTACAAATGATGAATGTAATTGGATAGTGATAATGGTTTGTTAGAATGTAGAACAGTCCGTCCTTATAATTTTTGATCAGTTTATTATTTAGAATTTTGAAAGATGATCAAGGTAGTCTGCTTCAAAGCTATTGCATTATATGGACATGTATTCGCAAATCACAATATATAGTCAACCCTTCTCTTCTTTACTAAAATAATACTCATCATTTTACAAAATCAATACATAAATAACATTATTCTTCATATATTACCCATTAGAGATAAGCCTTGAGAATATGAATTTGACCAACATCAACAAACTAAATATTTAATTCATATTCATTAGTCAATTTAATTAATCAAAATAATTAATTTATGTTTATTTATTAAAAAGACAAAGATGAATCAGTCAACATACTTTTAAGCGTATTTACTAATGTATAAATCATTCTGTTGTTGTGTACCAAACGTTGTATGTTGAGTACATATACCACACATTTTGAGGAATTCAGCAAATGTAACTAAGTGGTTGTCCAATTTCATTATATCTTTCATTATACTCACCACCTCAATCTTATCTAATTATTTTCTCTATTTTTGTCTAGTATCATTCAACCTCATAAATACATCTAAGACATTTAATTTATTGCTTGAGGTTTTTTCATGAAACAAAGAGATATATATACACCCATAATATGAAAAATCATTAATGAAAATAATAAAATATTTTTGTTTATTTTCCCCCTTTCTATGAGACTAGTCTACAACCCATAAGAAGTTTTACGAACCGTAGATTGGTCTCGCAGACCTAAATCAGTAGCCAAAACTCCTGCAATCTATTTCCTTTTTGAAATCCTAAATGTTACACCATAAGCCTAGAAGATACACTCGTCGGTAAGTTTAAGTAAAACCCAAATAGACCTTTATAAGCCCATTAGGTACACAGATAAACTAAATTTACTAAAATGAGATACGGCAAGTCCAGATCCAGAGAAGGCGTAGACCAGACCTATAACCGTGAATGACCTTCAAGTAACCAACAAGAACCACCCATCTAAAGCGTACAAAACCCGTACCTCGAAGCAAAATTGAATCTCTCGGGGCGTCAGGCCATAGGAATAAGTGTGTCGACTCAATTGAGGATAAGACCATGACGTATAGGACCCTGAGAGGGTCCTACATAAGCCACTTGACATACATACAATAAGAGAGTTTAAGTAAGACGTCTCATATGCCGAATTATAACTATGTCTTGACAAACCATTATTAAACATCATAAGAGAGGTAGGAATGTAAACCATACACTACGTACAAATTCTCAAGAGTAAACAATAAAAGCAATAAATGATCTTCAAGGATTTTTCCTCAAAGTATGAGGACTCACCAATACTATAGCGAATAGAAATCCGAATCTAGACACGAGCAGGAGGAGGAACGTTAGACCCTATATTATGAAACAATATAGGCACATTTATGCATTAGTACATCGAATGTACTAAGTATGAGAAAATATGCATAAACGTAGACACAATATCATAGTAGGCTTAACACTTGTAATGCATGATAGAATGGAACATTTAAAAGCGTAGAAAGCAAAGTCATTGAAACCATGAGACAAGGAACTTACCTTGAACTTTCAATGTTCCTGCAACCACAATCACCACTGAAGCAAAATGTGTCAATCTGATACCTCATAAACAAATTTCAATGGTGCCCCATCATTCATTATCTTCTTCATAGAACCTGAGTAGATATGACACATACTGAGATTCTGCTTATTTTCGTACATGTTGGAAGGGGGGAGGAGTCAGATTATTACTCTGAGAATGTGATAAACATACCTATCATCAAACAGAATCAAATTGAGTGAAACACCAAACTAACAACTTACATTCTAACAGTCCCACAATTTCATATAAGTTAAATACAAAGTCTTATGAGAGTAGAAATCAGACTTTATTCGGTAAATAAAATTGCATAAACATACATGGAGAATAAAAATGCAAACTTTGATATGGAAAGACAGAGGATAAACACGTGTAGATTCTTATACACTTCGAGTAATTTGATGTTTTATATATAGACTTCAGTAATGAGTCTACCGCAGAAGATTATGTTCGTCATACAAAATAAAAAGTGATGGTTCCTCTGTGAAACGTAACAGACCTTGTTAAACAGTAAAATTAGTTGATTACAAAGTGCCTATAAATTCTAAATAAAATCTTACCTACTGTAATGCCTACCGCTCATGGGATTTGGCTTGATTTACCACATCAACATTCTAGCATGACCTAGGAACTAGTAACCTATAAGGAAATAAAGCATATTCGGTTTAAGTGGACAAACATCATGCTAAAAATATAGCACAAATGCGATTGATTGATAATTTTGCATTTATAATGTAAAAATAAACACAAATATTTTCTTCTGGAACTCGTGGAAAATAATATTTGAAAATTTGACTCAAAAAGTGCAAGAGAAACATAGACTTACGCCAATCCTGAATTATATAACCGTCTACTTGAATTTTATGAATATGGGAAATGTTTGACCACTGGAGTTTCGACCACTCCTATTGGTACAACTTTTTTCTAACTGTGGGCAACTATAAATGTAGAGTGTCCTTAAATTGGTGAGGCATTGCATGACATCTCTGGATGGCAGACGATCTAGTTTTTTGCGGTTCTCTAAAGATATATATTCCAAAGAAGCAAGGTTGACGAGCCCACCCAATAGAGCTTCTAACAATGGACAATCATACATGGATAGATACCGTAATTTGGGCATGACATTTGAGAAGTCCACATGTCATAGACTTTTGAAACTCATAAGATTCAATGATTTAGGAGAAGTAAGGTTGCCAAATCTCTGAGGAAGAGCCTCGATTCTAAAATTATCTATACCAAAGTGTGTTAGGGACCAGGGTTGAATAAGCTGATAAGGCAGAGAATCCCCGTACAAGTGTCCCCTAAGTTCAGTCTACGAAGGGACAACAACTGCTGGATGCCATTAAAAATCAATTGGAATGCCTCAAAATCCACCGTCTCTGAGAAAGGACCGATTCCCAGATCCATTAACCCAATGAGACGGTAAAGGCCCCCTGAGGGTAAACTAATCAATTTGGGACAATCTGATATACACAAAGAGGAAAGTGAAGGCATTTCTCCCACATGTAAAGGCAAGGAAACCAAGTTCTTACAGACTAACACATACATAGCCTCTGGAGAATATAAACAATTCTCTCTATTGGGAACATGAAGAGAAGTTAAATTGGGACAGTCGAATATTCGAAATGTCTTAAGATTGTACAAACTTTGTGGCAAATCACGAAACTCTCCACATTCTGAGACTAATAAGAATTGAAGAGAAATTTTGTTGCGTAGCATCTCATTTGGTACAAAGGTGAGCTCTTTCACGTGATCAACAGTATGATCCACAAGAGATGTTAAATTATTGCATAAGTTCAACAATGTCATTTCACTGTCAACTCTTTCGATTATTAATTCACGTAGGATTTCAAATTGAGTTGGAGTACTTTGTAATAGTGGACAGTCTGTAATTCTCAATTTCTCAAGCCTAGGAAAATTCTTACTCCAACTTCATCTCCTTTACACTCAATAAGGCTGCACATATTCACCAATACTAGTTATTTTAATGACGGGAACACATGGATATTGCCGTTATTGCTGCTTGATCCATTATAATTAATCTCAACACCATAAAATTTAGGTACGATCCATTCCAATTAAAGGAATCCTATCATCTCAATATGCCGAAGGAACTTTAGTTGGCCAAGCGATGGAATTTCTTTGCACTTTTTGCAAACACTTAATCTCAACTTGATCAAATTTGGTAGCAATCCTTCACTGAACCATGAAGTAAATATATCCCCGAAATAGTTCTCCACTTCTAAGGTTTTTAAGTTGGGATGTGGTTGAAGGCCATCCAACACATGGTCATCATTGATCTCATAGCCTTTGTTTCTTTGTGGGACCATAAATATGCCACGCTGGAGATATTTGGTTTCTCCTGTATATATATATATATATATATATATATATATATATATATATATATGTTGTTCGAGCCTTTTCTTTATTTCTGACTAATTGGAGACATCTGATAGTCAATTTACCTCTAAGGTTTTTCAAACGACCTGATTCTTCTACTCGACGATCTTTCTTTAAACTTACAAAGAACAATGGTAGCATCTAAAAACTAGTCAATTGACCCATATTAAATGACATCTAAATATATAATCAGTAATGATTACTGTTTCAATATATGTGTCTCAAACTTATTATATTTGCCATTTCTTCTGGAACTTTTCCGAGTGAAAAACAGTTTTTGACTCTAAGTGTTTGCAAATTGTAGAGCTTGCAAATGGAGTTGGGCTAGGTTGTGATTTTAGGGTTGGAGAGATCAAGATATCTGAAGAATATTAGCTTGCTGATTTTGCCTGATAACTCCACGATGCCTGATCCGGACAAATTTAAGACTCTCAAGAACTGAAAGCTCAATAGCATATCATAAGATATATTTCTTTTCTAGAACAATGTGCACAAACGTCCTGACTCATTTATCATGTCCATTTTATCACTTGGTGAGACCCATCCAATGTATCCAACTTGAGAAAGTTTTTCTTCATCATTGCCCTTCGAATCAAATAGTTTAGATTTTAAGATATCTCCATCAAAATCGTGCATCTTATAGTACTTTATATTGTTGTGCTCCTCTAGCTCAACATATTGCAGCAAGGAATTTTGCAATAGGATTTGTAAAAAATTGTGCCCAACATCTTCTATCACGGTGGTCTCTTGATATGGATGGAGAAACCCTTCTGCCATCCAGATTCGGATAATTTGTTCCTTTTCAAACACAATCTTTTGGAAACATTGCAAAGTAAGAAAAACATTTTTAAAGATATGGTGATGGTAGATAAACATAGCTGAGTTTTAGGATTTCCTTTAAGCTATTCTCTCCATTATCATGTTCACCTGCAACAATTGGGTTCCCATCAAGAATAGTCCACCATTCATGTTTCTCCTTGTTGCGCAACAGGCCTCCCAACACACTTGCTCCAAATGGTAGACCTTTTCAACAATCCTATTCTTCACGCTCACTATTTCTTCCGGATCTTACCCACCATAAAATGCTCATTGTTTGAAAATCGACCAACAATGATCATTCGCTAATTTTTCGAACATATGAAGGCCTACTGTCGCTACTGTGGATGCCTCCAGCTTCATACGAGTCATCACAAGAATGCAGTTTCCTCTGGATGTGTTTACTCCTCTCAAGCTGTCGATGAACTCATCCCACACTGGAAGGTCAAAACTCCACAAATCATCTAAGACAAGCAGATATATTTTTCCTCCTAGTTCATCTCGGAATTTCTTCACTATTATATCCCTGGTATGGACCTCAAGTTTCCGATGTGTCAATGATTCGAGGATCTGCTCAAGAAAGCTCTTAGTGTCTTACATTTCAGGTAGACACAACCAAGCTCTCTTTTCAAAGTGTTTTTCGATCTCTTCATCATTGAAAATTCACTTAGCAATAGTAGTTTTCCCTAAACCACCCACACCCACTATGGGAATAGCACACAGTACAACTTCCTCTCTCATGTTCAACATCTTCTCCTTAATTTCAGCAACATTATTATCTCTACCAACAACATCCAAAGAACCTACTAAGAAATCTGTTTCTCGAATCATCGGTACTATTTGCTGAGAAGGAACTATGAGTGATTGGAGACCTAGGTCTTTGGATAACTGATTGATATCCCTCAACCCTTCATTTATATTCTTAATTTTTTGAGATATTTTGCTTATAAAAGAAGATTGAGAAATGAAACTACTGACCTTCCTCATTGGACTGTTTTGAACTTGTTCTTGTAGAGATTCATATAGGAATTTATCAAGAACATTCTAAGCATCTTCACAAAATCTCTCAAGCATCATGAGCCATTTTCCACTGCTTGATCTTCGTCATCAACTTGTCGTCTTTGAGCATCATGAATGAAATCTTGAATGATAGATACATTTTGTGTCATCCTTCTGAGATGCTTGTTGCAATCCGGCCTAACTTTCTCAATAGTGAGAGAAAGAAGTTTTTCAAGCAAAACTTGAATTGTAGCAACAATTACAGGGTCAGCCATTGTTGCATTTGCTTTGTCTTTTTAATCCTTCACCAAAGTCTTCTCAAGGTTTTGGCACAAGTCTTTCTTTTGCTACTTGTTTATGGCCACTAAAGGAAACACAATAAAATTGGGTGTTTTTTTCTTCTTTTTCTAATGAATGTCAGTCACTTTCCAAATCAATAAGTGGTTTGGAAAAATTTTCAGGAAATATTACATTTTCCGTTTAAAAAAGAGTGAGCTAATTTAATGTGACACGGAGTTTTAGAAAATAAAGGATACTTTTGAATCTTATAATTTTAAATAAAATTTTTGATAAATGTAAAAAATTGTCCTTTAATCTTGTAGATTTAAACAAGTCATGCAGTAATTTGAAATTAAAATGTTAACCCAAAAAAAAGAAAAAATGTCATTTTTTTAATAGATTAAAAATGAAAGGTCATTCTTTTTTAATATGAGGGAGTATTGAATTAATAACTCAGAAGTGATAAACAATTGGCAGTAACATTTAGCCAAGTTTTCTATTTTCTTTTTCTTTTGATTGAGATTCTACTTTTCCAAGTTGGATGGTACTAACATATAAATGTTGCTACATGTGATTTACAACAGAACAGTCATATGTAGTAATATATGACTTCTCACCACAGAATAATTATATGTTGAAGCATGTACTTTTTTCCATAATTACTAATTACTTTTTAAATTAATTTCTTTGGTACAATGTCATTATTTGTAGGGATTGATTGTCGTAGTGATGGATCGAGAAGAAAAATCGATACATGTGGCGTTGGGAGGATAGTAAAAAACGAGTAGTCGGTTCAGTAGGGATGTATGTCGAAAGAAACATTTTGTATGATGAATTCTTCAATTTAGTCATGCAAAAGTATGGATACAATTGTAAACCGCAAGATCTTGTCATAAGTTACATTCCCCATTTTTTCATAATGAGAAGGTTTTACCTTTTATATTAACTGATCAATCTAGTTTGAGTGTTTATTTGGGAGGAACAGAGAAACCACCAATATTAAGAGTCTACGTGGAAGAAAATCCGGTCGAAAAGGATCATAATGCAGACCAAGTCCAAAAAGATATGTTTAATGATGAATTTGATCTTGTGGATCGGACATGAATAATCTCGACGATGAAATTTGAATAGGTGAAGGTGAAGTTCAAGCTGAAGGGTCGAACCTTGAGAGCAACTTTCCTCCTACACCTATAGTTGGCAGCAACAATGCATGTTCTTCACAATTTTCACGTGTTAATAATGTTCGAGATAATGAGATAGGTTTTTATAAGGGAATGACATTCAAGAACAAGCAAGAACTGACAAATTCATTGAAAATTGCTTGCTTGAAAAAATATTTTAGACTGAAAAAGATTATTATTTCTCGTAATGTGTTTTCCTTTAAATGTTCATATCGGATCGCAATTGGTGGCTAAGGGCTGTGAATTTTACAAGTAGCAACAGTTTTGCCATTAGAATCTATGAAAAGTACCATAAGTGTGGTTCAGAGCATCTTTACAAGCCATAATCCCCACGCCACGACAAAAGTCATAAGTAACTACTTTGAAAATAGGTTTCCTAATCGTAAAGGCCCATCCACAAGAAACATGTCAAATCAACTCCGCACAGAATTAGGTTGTAAAGTAAGCTATTGGATGATTTATAAGGGCATGAAGCATGCTAAGCTTAATATTAGGGGAACACATGAGCACGGGTATGCAGTGCTTAATGTGTATCGTTATATGCTTGAAGTTGTGAATCCATGAAGCAAAACGACATTGTCGCTCAATGAAAATGGGAGGTTTCAATGTTCTTTGTATCATATGTTGCTTAGATAATTGGTTTTCAAGAAATTTAAAAAGTAATAGCCGTTGATGGCACATTCCTGAGGAGCAAGTATGGAGGAGTTCTGCTATCAGCGTGGCACAAGATGCTGAGAATCATATATTTTCAGTGGCTTTCTGTGTCGTGGACAAGGAATATGATGCCTCATATGAATATCTTTTTTTAAAATATGAGAAGCTTTGTAGATGATACTGATGAGTTGTGCATTATCTTTGATAGGTATCCAAGCATTCAAAAGATGGTTATGAGAATCTACCTTGCAGCTCATTATGGTTGTTGCATGAGACACCTTGGGGATAATATTAAAACTAACTTTAAAATTTCGAAGATAGTGTCCCATTTTTAAAAAACAGAAAAGGCATACGATATATTTGAGTTCAATGACCATTTCAATCAAATAAGAGATTTGGTACCAAGGCGGATGAAGCTCTTGAACGTATTGGATTTCACATGGACTAGGGCATTTTTCCCGGAAAATTAGTACCATATCATTTGAGTTTATTTTTACTTTATGTGCGTTGTTTGATTTTTATCTTTTGTTGTGTAGATATAAAATTATGACGTCAAACATCATGGAGTCTATGAATGCAATGTTTGATGTTAAAAGAGAATTCCCATTGTCGCACTATTTGATGAAATAAACAGGATGTTGCATTGTTATTTTATCAGAGGCGTATGGAACTGGTGCACTCTGCAAAGTGATTTGTTCCCTCAATTGAAAAAGACATATTATGGTATGTCAATGCGGGCAACAAGTTGTTGGCCCATCAAATCGCTAACTACAAGTTCAGTGTCACAAGTCATGGAGATGGTTCTACTGCGAATCTACAAAAAAGAACTTGTACTTAAAGAATTTTTGACTTGGACAAAATACCTTGTCCACATGACATGGCAGCGCTTCGATCCCAACATGGTGCAGATTTTGGAAATCAGATTTACATGTACTAATCTCCATATTATTCCGTGGAAAAATACACAATGGCATATTGTCAGAAAATTCACCCGGTGCCACTTGAAGATTCTTGGATTGTCCCTTTGGATATCATACAGAGAGAAATACCTCCTCCATATGTTGATCCAAGTAAACCCGAAAGAAGGATATAGAAGAGACAGCATGGACTTGGTGAATCATTTCCAACAAGAAAAAATAAGTGTTCCGTTTGTAGTGACTTCGGACACAAAAAAGCTACATCGCCAACTTTAAATGCCCCATAAGAATGATCCCTATCTTCTTATCTTATTTATAATCAACTTATGTGATGTTATTTGTACATAATGTGTGATTTATTTAACTATGTGTTGCTACATGCAATAAAATATTTCATATGTTGCAACACAAGAAAATTATGTCTTGCAACTTAACACAAAATATTGCATCTGTAACAACCTATTCCAATTATATATTAGAATATTTCATGTGTCGCAACATATGTCGCTTATGTGTTAGATCATACAACATAAAGTTGCATCTGTGCCAACATATGTCATTTATGTCTATTAAGTACCACAAAGACGAATCTGTACCAACATATTCTAAAAAAATATTTTCGTGTAATATGATGATATCATTACTGTCATTGGAACTATGATGACGCGACTCTTCATACTACAACATATTTCATATGTGGCAACATATGTCAATTACACATTTAAAATCTAATTACGAATCTGTCCCAATATACTTTTAAATAATGATTACGAATCTATCCTAATTACTGTCATACTGTCATTTAGAAACAGTGACAGGTATATTAATTACAAATCTTCTATTTTTACCCTTTGTTGAAAAGTCATCTCTTGCAACTTTTCGAATTTCGTTGCATATTTTCAAATTTCTTGGCATTTTATAAGAACACAACACAAGGGAGGGATAAGTCATAAGTTATCTCAACAATGGTTTCAAGTAGTAAAAAAGTCATTGAATCCCTCCCGATTGAACTAGTCATTCTTATCGTTGAAAGGGTTGCTTTCTACTCCTACAAGATTTAATGAGTGTAAAATTAAGTTTCAAGTTCCCTAATGAAGTCGCTAATGAACGTTCTGTATATAAGAAGGTGACATTGGTCTGAATTCTCCCTGAACCTAGATGGACGATGAATCAACAAGCCATTTCTTTCATGAATATTTGCATAAAAACGGAGAACTTAGAAGCCTTATACAGAAAAGGCATGGTAATTTTAATGTTTTTCATTTTTTTCACGTTTTCATCAATGTATTTTGTATTCTTAATGTGTTCTTTCTTTTATAGTTTGATTTCTTCAATCATAATGATCCAACTGCATTAGGAATGTTTAAAAAAGCAGAAGGTGGCCACCGTGGTGCAGAGTATGTGCTTTCCGTAATTTCAATCTTTGAAGGTGGTAAATCCATGAGAGAAGGCTTGATGTGCATAACCAACATGAAAAAGAATGTACCGGTAATAGTGACAAGACGTCGACACAATTTGTGATACATTTTAAATCAAATGTGGTTGACATAACCTAATATATTGGGAGAGAGACCCATTTGTTGCACTATGCATAAACCCAATCAAATTGCCCGCATGAATGGTTGGCTTAGGGTAAGCGACAATGAAGATGACATTCGTTGTGAACTGTGTAGTTCTAATTTAGAAGTAAAATATCTAGTTAAATTTCTTCCTCATACGATCGTCTGGGATTAATCTAGTCTATGGCAACTTATGCCATAGGGTGGAAATGTTGTTTTTTTTTGTCTTTTGTATGTATTTTCGAATTAAATATGTGGCAACATATGTACTTATTTTATAGTTATTTTTGAATTATATATGTGGAAACATTACATTCTTCATATGTATGTGTGTGTGTGTGTGTGCGCGCGCGTGTGTGTGCGTGTGCGTGTGCGTGTGCGTGTGCGTGTGCGTGTGCGTGTGCGTGTGCGCGTGCGCGTGCGCGTGCGCGTGCGTGTGCGTGTGCGCGTGTGCGTGTGTGTGTGTGTGTGTGTGTGTGTGTGTGTGTGTGTGTGTGTGTGTGACAATTTAAGACTCTCATCTTCCTCTCCTTTATTATATAAAGTTCTTATGGTATGTTCTTTAGTATTTTGTATTCCGTCTAATATTTTGATTTTTATTTATCATATAAATCATGCTCATTTCATTAATTGTTGTCTAATGATTTGATCTTTCACATGAAAATATATTATTAAAATTTTGTTGTCACCATTTATGAGGTAGATTTTTAATTTCAGTGATAAATATATGATGCTTTTCCAGGCAGTTGAATTACTTTGCTGCTTCTATTTTTCATGATAAGTATTGGATATGACTTCTTTATTTGCTAAATAGATATTTAGTGTTTACCTTCGTTACTGTTAGGAACTTGAATTTATTATTTTAATGATTGAAGAATTTTTCCTAATGTCTTTGTTGATTTTAAGAAGTTTATATTTGCTTCGTAAGAGTAACATACGCTTAAAAGTAGAGAGAATGTTAGACAAAAGATAGATGACCATTTTACTTCTATATTAAATTAAAATGTTTAACTATTTAAGAAATTAGATATCAAATAGTAACTCATCATATTAGTCATGAATCAACCACCATAATGTCTATGAAATATCTTTGTATTGATTTCATGCTGGAGTAAATTATGATTTTTTTTGTTCTTTTTGTATTCCAATTGGAAATAGTTATGGTTGTGTTTGTCCTCCTAAAAGAAAAAAATTTGATCTATATTATATATAGTTTATTTATATATTAATATTTGTATTAATGTCCAACTAACTCTCCTTTATGTAAATATAAAAAAAATTGGATCTATATTAATATATAGTTTTTTTATATAAATATTTGTATTAATGTTCCACTAACTCTCCTTTATGTAAATATAATAACTTTCACTAATTATTTTCATTATGATTTTTACTCCTACCTCTCATTCATGATCTCATATGAGTTAAAGTCATATATATGATCCATGACAACTCTCGTGTTCTTCGATCCTATCTATAAATAATGGCATTTGACACAAGATTGTACACACTCAAAATAGTTGGAAAAAATGTATAACTCTCTATGCTCTCTTCTGTTTATCTCTTTTTATTTGTTTTGTTTAATATTTAGGTTTCTTTATTTTTTCATTGTATAACATTCTTTAAATATATATATAAACTAAACATGGAAAGCTTCAAAATAAAAAGTTAAATTATCATTTTATCCCTAGACTTAATTAAAGTATCAAAAAAAAATTTTAAAAATCAATTTAATTATTCCTTTAACATCCAAAAATGGTGAATTGAGTAAATTAAATTAAGTATAGTCCAGTTTCATTTGACTAATAGTTCATTTACTTTTAATATGACAATGCTTTACGCTTTTAGCATTCTCTTTGGATGGAGGTATAATGCATTAAGTTCAGAAATTAAATGTCCATTTTAAAAAAAATGAAAAAAGATCATCTCATAATAATTTAGGTCTTTTCAACTACTCCAAAAATCTTATAATAATGTGAATCTCTTCTATTTCTCCTAAAATCTCATAATAAATTGTCTTTTCTACTACTCTTAAAATCACGTTATAAATAAGTTTTTTGCTATTCCATTTGGTTAAAATATTCACAGTTTCTTGAGTCTTTTTCTCCACCATCTTCAGCTTCATGTACTTATCAACCCCATCCCTTACACCCACCCCAACTTCTTTTTTCTTTTTTTGCTTACTTTCTTAACTTTCATATATTTGAATCAATACAAGGTTCTATGATTTTTAACCACATTGGAATTGGTCATGATGTGATTAAATATATGTATCAATTTAGTTTTTATTGTTCATGCAAAATAGTCAGTTTCACAAGACAAATAATTTTTCATTACAATATGTATTTTTCTTTATATTAGAGTACTATATATATGTCAGAAAAGTACTATCGAATTTGCAAGAATTTCTAATCTCAACTTATGGGCTTGTTATTTTTGTTTTCATTGTATTTGATTTTTTTTGTAGCACATAAGAAGTCTCTCTCTCTCTCTCTCTCTCTCTCTCTCTCTCTCTCTCTCTATATATATATATATATATATATATATATATATATATATATATATGTCATTTAAATTTAATCATTTGTCATAGAAGAATTGTTTTATGTATTTCGGCATAAACGTGCGATGCACATTCCCAGATACTAGTATGTATATATATATATATATAAGAAGAAGAAGAACAAAACTTAGGTCTTTTCATATGATTATCTCCAAGATGGGAAGGAAGAATATGAAATCTTCAAAAATGACATTGAGGAAAAAAACTATATTGAATCCCTTCCGAATGAACTAGTAATTGTTATAGTTGAAAGGGTTGCTTCCTACTCCCTCAAAAATTTACTGAGGGTTCAATTAAGGTATGTATCTATGTATTCAAGAATTTTCGTACTTTAATTCTATTTTTTGACCATTCGATTTGATTTTTTTAGTACAGACTTCTAAATAAGGTCGTTAATGAACCTTCTATATATCAGAAGGTAAATTTGTGCATCATTCCAGTGTTTATATGGACGTCTTCATGTTATCGGAGATGTACTTCTTTAATGGAAAAGTGTTGCGAATTGGGGAATTTAGAAGCCTTATACAGAATAGTCCTGGTAATTTTAATGTTTTTCGCATGTATTCACGTTTTTACCAATGTATTTTACATTTTAATTGTGTTATTTCTTCATTAGCATGATATTTTCAAGTGTTGCGATTCAAATGGATTGGGAATGCTTAAGCTAGCAGCAGACGATGGTCACCTTTGTGCAGGATATGTGCATGCCATAATTTTAATCTTCAAAGGTGGTGAATCAATGAGAGAAGGCACAAGTTTCATTGGCAACATGAGTATACCATCGCTCAGACGATGTCGAGACTATTTGCGACATAGCTAACTTGGAATGTTCCCACAGGAACCTCAAAAAATTGGATAAAGACCAATTTGTTGCACCACTCATCAATTCTTATACGACCGATATGGTTGTGACTTATGTCGTTGTGATTATGAATTAGATGAATTAGTTAGTTTTATGGGATATTTCCTAAATAAATATAATTTTGTCCAACTTGATGTTTCGTTCATTAGTTATATAACACCCTAATAAATCGTTTTTTCAAATGTTATACCTTATTTTTATTGCTTAGTTATGGTATTAATCACTAAAATTTTTGTCCAAATTTTTATTTTTTCCATTCCAAAATCGATCAATTCGTCGATTAGTCCCTCCTAGATGTTTCATCTGTGACAACATATGCATATTATGGTGGCAAAATTTAAACATATACTACATTTGTGGAAACATCTAACTTAAACGTGCAAGTACTCTTTAAAACTGACCCATTGATAGGCAAAGCCTATTTTTTAAACTAAAACTAAAATTGGTCCAATCGACATATATATATATATATATATATATATATATATATATATATATATATATATATATAATATAGCTTTCAATTTTTTCATCCATGCCACTTTTTTTCTCTCTCCTTCCTCTCCTCCCTCCTCTTCTCTTTTTCTGATACGATGACCTCTCTCACTTCGCATGCATCTCCAATGTAATGATACTTTTTTCACTTTCATCAGTCTTTTCTATTCCTTTTTTTAACAAACAACTAATTTGATTGGCCTTTGGGTCTCGAGAAGAATGTGGTTCTTTTAAATATTTGATCTAATGAATGAGTTTTGTTTCTTTTCTTACTTTTGATATAATGTCAAATGCAATACTAAATCGAATTTGTAATGATGAAAATTATATCATGATGGGTGTTAAAATCTGTTGCAAACATAGAGACTTACTTTCAATGCAACCTTCATGGTCAAAGGACAATCCACGTTGATGATTTTGGTCTTGTCCACGCTATTGTTTATGTTCAATTCTACAGTCTTGGAGACTTCATATCTCAGATCTCTTTAATTTTTTAATTGAAATTTCTTTCTTATGGTGTGTATTTCATATTTCAGGAGAATTCATGCAATTTCTTTAGATGGAAGGATCATGAAGATGTTGATATACGGTCAAAGTTTGCTATACTCAGATTGACAAACAAAATTTAGGAGCTGGAAACTGTTGATGAAAGTGATATTAAAAGAAGTACCGAATGGGGGATGATGAAGGAGAAGAAGCAGAGCAAATGTTGTAGCATGTGGAAGCCAATCTTGATGTTGTTGTTTTTCTTGTATTATTAAGCATTACTAAGAAGAATATTGTAGAGGATAGAAAAATCTTATATAGTTGTGTACAACCATTAAAATTATCATAGTTGTGGAAATAAATAAACGTAGTTTTGCATTCCTGATCAAATGTATGTTTATTTGAGGCCAATGTAAGACAATTTGAGTCATATGTTGCCACATATGTGTCATATGTTGCTGCAGATGTGTGATAGGTTGACACATATGGGCATATGTAGCAGCATTTGTGTCACATATCGCCAAAGATGAATCATTTGTAGCAACAGAAGCCTCAAATGTTGCTATAGATGACCATAAAATGTTGCTATAGATGACCATTTGAGGCCAATGTTTGACCATTTGAGGCCAATGTTTTACCATTTGAGGAATATATATAGCGACAGATGCCTAAAATGTTTTATACAACTTATCAACGAAAAGGTAATTCACAATGATATAAATAACCACCTACCTACTCAAATGTGGTAACCGCAACATTTTTGTCGATCTTTGCCTTTTTAGGTCTAGGCCTCTATGGGTCTTCATTGTCATTAAAATAGCCATTCCAAGCCTTTAAGTTCAATAATTCCATAGGAGTGAAACATATCTCATGTGAAGGGTGTCAACACTAATTCCACAAGATGATACTTCTAATCCATCACTCAAAAACTCAACGTATGCAGCAACAAAAGTCCACAATCTCTTCATTGTATATCATTAATAAGAAAATATAATAAAAACACATTTTTGATATTTGTAAGACAAAATAATGTGATAACTACAGACTACTGCTTTCTTATTGGGCAATACCAGTAACATGTCTAACTCGAATGGGTGAGATTTGTTCTTTACTTGATCAAATTCAAGAACTGACCAATTGGTTCACTCTTTTTGCTCAAAAAATTCACTTAACTCAAGGTACTTTGGAAACATTGTAGCCAACTTTTCAAGATCCGAGGACAATTTTCTATTAGACCTAGATGAGGACATGGAATCATACACTTTTATGCACCGTTCCTTCAATGGAACAACTACCAAGACCCAATGGAATTCCTCATTACTATTTATAGGGACATAAACATCATCTGTCAAGTGTCAAGAATGTCCACAAGTTATAGCAAACCCTTTCATTATGCAAACGATTTTATCCTCATATTCACTAGCATTGTCAATGTATGTTTTGAAAAAAACAACTAGTGTTGGTATATCGATATTCAGAATGACTATGTTGTTGCTTCGACTTCTTACTCAAATAGTAAAAAATGACATCCACATACTGCACAAATGCATCAAACAAGTGTATCTCGGTATAAATTTATTTGCATATATGCATGTATTAATCAAACATAAAAGTGGGCATGAATTTACCTCATTAGTCCAACACTTATTGGGTTGAGACATTACATAGAACTTGTCCTTATTCTTTGGAAATGCCACTACAAAATCAAGTTGGTCAAAATGAAGTTTTGAGAAATTGGCTAAGTAGCGATCGTCCTTGTCTCTTCTGCGATTGTGTAATCATTATAAATAATTATTTAGTGGACAACAAGAATAAATACTAATAATAGTTGAACGACCTTACTTTTTTGCATGATGCTTATAAAGACCCTCGTTTATCAATTGCGACAAGGATGACATTATTATGGTTGGATCCTCGCCGTCGAGGTTAAAACCTTAAAATGGATATTGTCATTTCACATCACTAATGGAGACTTCGACTTACATCTCTTTGTTTTTCGCTTATATTTTTTCTTTCTTCTTTTCCTTTTCTTGATTCTCTTGCTTCTCCTTTTTCTTCTTATCCTTCTCCTTCTTGTTCTCCTTATCCTTCTTCTTATCCTCCTTCTTCTGCTTCAGTTCTCCTTCTCCTCCTTTTCCTTCTTCTCTTTCTCCTCCTTTTCGTTCTTCTCCTTCTCCTTCTTCTTACTAATAGTAGAAAGTGTTTGGGAAATAGATTTTTTCAACCTCCTACACTTCTGAGGATGTGAATTCTTCTTGGATCTTTGGACATCAATATTAAACATTTTCTTTAAAATATCAGTGATTTTTTTAACACGACTAATAAAATAATAATATTGTTGCTCACATTCTTCGCATAGACAAAAAAAGCATATGATGTTAGAAGAGGATGCAAGACCAATAAATGATTGAATTGTTGTCATGGATGAAGCTTCTTGTATCATTTCATCTACAAGGAAAATTAAAAAGATTGAGACTTTTCAATTCATTATAAATAATATTAATATTATGTTTCCACAGATGGATAGTCTCTCGTCGTAAATTCACATTATATTGCCACATATGTATCTACTGTTGCCACAAATGAAATTTGTGTTGCCACATATGATTCATATGATGACACATATGAACATTATATTGCCATAGATGAATGTTATGTTGCCACAAATGAATCCTACGTTGCCACATATGAATCTTATGTTGCCACAAATGAACCTAAGTTGCCACATATTATTTTTATATTGTCACAGATAAATTGGAAGTTGTCACCAATGAATCTTATGTTGCTACAGATGACCATTTTGTTGCTCTAACGCATAAGTGAGATGTTACAACATATGATGAATGTTGGACTATACACCAACATATCACTAAAATGTGGCAACATATGATACATCTTTCAACAAACGAAATATATGTTGGACAACTGAACAACACTATATTTCTAAAATCATATCAACAAAATGTCCACAAGGAATCATCTAAAAAGTATGATTCTTTTCTACCCATGGTGGTCAACATGGTTTATGGGGGTTGTGAGTTTTCTGAACTCTCCCCCATATTGGTGCTCAGTACTACTCCCAAAAATATATTGGCTCTTATGTTTAAAAACATATTGATTCTGTGGGCTGAGATTACTGCTCAAAATTTAGTTTTTTAAAAAGCTCTTTTGGAAATTATAGTTTCCTCTTTCTTCTATTAAAGTTATCCATAGGCCCTGTGGAAGTGTAGCTTCCCCTTCCTTCTCAAAAGTTTGAAAACATTTTGTTTAAATCCTTAGGGACTACGTAGTTCCCTTATAACTCTTGAGAAGTGAACTCAACTTGATACTCTTTGCTTACTTGAAACTTCACTCTTAGGTAATACTTAGTTCCCTTATAGATTTTGAGAAGTTAACTAAACTCTTTACTCTTTCTTGACTTGAAACTTGAATCTTAATATAAAGTTAAAATGTTTAAATAAGACTCTTGAAAACCTTTAATAACTTAACTTTAACTTACTTCTTAACTTTACACTTGACTCTCAACTTCCTTTACATTGATCTTAACTTTCCTTGAATGAATTATGAATTCAAGGTTTCAATTTAAGCTCTTGCATTATTTCTAGGTATTTCGAGATCATTTGAAGTGATTAGAATTTATTGGAGGATGTTAGTGTACCTTGGAAAGACTTTAAAGGGCTAAACTATGAAAACTGGACGAAAAACGCCGAGTAGGGTGTACAGGTGGTGCGCTGCGCCAGCCTAAGTTAACTGAGGCCTGATTCCGGCGCATTGGTGGCACGCTGCGCCAGGCCTTTGTTGACTGAGGCCAATTCTCAATTTCACTGAACTGAAACAAATTGATGTGTTGGTAAAGTAAACCAACACAAAATATCCCACATACCTCAAAGGGATCACCCCCGATGAAATCCACACAACGAATTTTTGGCGTTCTTGCATCTTCTTCTCCCTTTTCCTTTTTTCTCCTTTCTTTCAAAGAGCTAACTTATTTTCTGATTGTGAAAACTGATTGGGATCATCTTAGACCCCAACTTCTTACCTTTAAAACGAAATTAATAATTAATTTAGGAAAAGACCAAAACACCCTTTACAAATGCAGATTTGGAACTTTCCCTGCTCAACAATCCAACTTCCGAAAGTCATATCTCCCTCATACGACCTCGGAAATTCGTAAACGTGGCATCGTGGAAAGATATTTTGACGAACTTTCCATCCATATAAAGAACTCACCCAAAATCTTCCTGATCTGGGAATTATGGTCATTTGAATATGACCAAAACTCATTTTTGAAATATGGAAATTTTCCAGATTTCCTTATTTCCAAATTTGATTCTTCTTGTTTTTCTTAGCTTAACATTAGTTATCTAGAATACAATATGTTACACTGGGCAACTTCAAGAAAAAGGATGTGAACTTAATATCAAATGTGGAGTTTGTAAGATACGAGATCCTTCTTAGGGGTTAATCTCTCAGATTAGCATGTCTTTAAATCAATTGTTTCCTTTATATCTTCACAACTCCATAAAATCTTGTCTTTCTGCAAAAGTGAAAGAAGATTATGGACATTTAAATTTTGAGAGCTTGAATTTTTTAAAGAAAAAATAATTGGTATTGGGTCTTTCAAAGATTGAATTTCTTTCTAAGATTGAATCTACAAATGAAATCTTTGAAGATTGTGTTGTTAGCAAGCAACACCGTGAATCATTTCCAGCAAGCAAGTCGTGGGGAGCAAAAATGGTGCTAGAGTTGGTGCACTCGGATATATGTGGTCCAATATCCTACATCTAATGGAGATAAACACTAGTTCATTAGCATCATTATTTACTAGAGCAGAAATACATAGGTTATTATTTCCTAAAAGAAAAATCTAATATGAAGTTTGAAGTCCTTACTGAAAATGTTCTGAGTTGTCTAATTAAGTTCTTGCGCACTGGTCGGGCTGGCAAATAGACCTCACAAGAATTGTAGAATTTTTTGAGAAGCATGGAATTAAGAGGCAAATTACAGCAGCCTACACACCTCAACAGAATGGTGTGTGTGAAAGGAAAAATTGCACAATTCTTGATATAGTGCATAGTATTTTGAAGAGAAGTGATTTACCAACGGACTTTTGGGAAGAAGCTGTTTGTTGGAGCATTCATATATTGAATAGATGTCCAACCAACTCTATTAAAAATATTACACCTCATGAAGCATGGAGTAGGTGTAAAACCAAATATTGAGTATTTCTGAAATTTCGGGTGTATAACATATGCACATATTGCAGATGCTATGAGGAAGAAGTACGATAAAGTTCAGAGATGCCTTTTCCTTGGTCTTAGAAACAAATCAAAAGCTTATCAGTAACTCAATCTTATTACAAAGAAAATTGTTATTAGCCGAGATGTTATTTTTTTATGAAGAAGCAACTTGGAATTGGAGGAGTTATAGTTCACTTCAACATATTCCATTTTCGTATTGAAGAAGAAGAGAAAGAACCATAACAACCATTGGGGATTAAATGATATGTTGAGGGCATGTACGGTTGATTTCAAAGGTAATTGGGATGATCACTTACCTCTCATAGAGTTTTCTTACAACAATAACTATTACTCTAATATTCAGATGTCTTCTTATAAGGATCTTTATGGGAGAATACGTAGATCTCCTATTGGTTGATTTGAGATTGGTGAAGCTGAGATGATAGGACTAGATCTGGTTCATCAAGCCATGAAGAAGGGGAAAATTATTTTGGAAAGGTTAAAGACAATGCAAAGTTGTCAAATATATTATATAGATGTTAGGATAAGAGACTTAGATATTGAGGTGGATGATTGGGCTTACTTCATTGTTTCACCCATGAAGAGTGTTACTAGATTTTGTAAGAAAGAAAAACTTCATCCCTGGAATATTGGTCCTTACTGAATATCCCAGAGATTTGGCAAGGTTGGTTATGAATCAGAGTTGTTGTTACAGTTAGAAACATTTAATCCAGTATTTCATATTTCTATGTTGAAGAAATGTATGGACGATTCTTTACTATAGGTATTCAAGACAAAATATCTTGTGAGGAGGTGCCTGTTCAGATTCTTGATCATCCGTTTTGCAAGATGACAGTCAAGGATTTGCATTAGTCAAGGTCTTATAGAGGAAGCAACTTGGGAGGCTGGTGAGGATATGAAGAAGAGATACCTACATCTCTTTCCTTGCGTAGAAACTCCAAATAAAGGTACTAATACTTTATAAAGTACTCTTTAAGTTTATATGCTGGCTTATGGGAATTTCATGTTGTGAACTTGAGTTGGGGGATTTAGATGATTCCCTTTTCCCTTTTGGCTTTGTGTGATCTCATTTGACGATGAAAGTTCTGTTGTTCATCTTGTACTTCCATGATCAGATTCTCTCAATCGGTAGAATACAAAAAATACTAAGAGTATATTAATCTCCTTAAGATTGTTGGTCACCTTGTATTCCAAACATACTTAGTACAAAACTTTGAACATCTTTGTAAGACAACAAAGTTTAAGAACATTTTCACAACTAGAAAATTAAAACTAGTAGCGAAACTAGAATCAGAAACAGATTTTTAAAAAAATATACGAAATATTTTTCTTAAAGAAGAATTTTTGTTAATATGTGTCAAGAGAATCTTACTGATTCCAACAAACTTTGTAGAAACACGAAGTTACCAAGTTTAATGAACCAGTGAAAAACAAAAGAATAGAAGAACTGAAATTAATTCACAAATCTAAAATTTGTAAAACACGTACTACCATCTGGAAAAATTTTAATAGGAAAAATATCAAGTCCACTGAACTCACAGTGTCCCCTTAAGAAAATTATTCCCCTCTAGTATCCGAGGTTTGATTTGGAATATGACCTCCCAGGGTAAAATGATCTCAATCACCAGACTATAGATACCAAAAACTCCGCTGTCAGCGAACCACTCAACGACAGTAAAGTACACTTAGAATACTAGATTTAGTAGTTGAAGAAGAAGTCCGAGAATTATTTTTTAAAATGAGAGGAAATCCCTCAATTTATAGAAAACAAAGGTTAGTGCAAAAAGGTTTTTATTGTGTCTTACCGGAAATGTCACAAACCTTTGGAAAAGTTACAATCTTTCAGAAAGGTCGTCACCTTTCATAAAAGTCACAACTCTCCATAAATGTCATAACTTTTCATAAAAGTCAAAAATTTTCATAAAAGTCACAACTTTTCATAAAAGTCGCAACATTTTATAAAAGTCACAACTCTTTATAAAAGTTGCAACTCTTCATTTTTCATTCACACCTTTTTAAAACCCAACATGTTCTCAAGTGGGGATACTGTAATAACTCATACTTTGTAAAGTTAACTAGAATTCATACAAATTAAACTTCAATTTTTAGTTTTTGGTTAACTTTAAACGACTATAACTTTCAGCACAGGAAAATTTAGGTGGCCTATAAGGTATCAAAATGAATTTCTTTGAGTCCTCTTTCCAACTCCATAGGGTTTGGAAAATCGTAAGTTCGGATGAATGAATATGCCTGTTCGAGTGCAACTTTTCTAATTAAGCCATTTTATCCATTTTAAGGAGGGGTATTTTTGTCTTTTCCTTACCCTACCAGGACTAAACATTTTTCTGACCAACAAGGGTTCTTAACTAATTAAGGTCAGCTTCATTCATTCTTGAGGTTAGTTTCGTTCATTCTTAAACACTTAGGGTTGAGAGAAGAGTTTCAAAGGAGAAAAAGAAGAAGGTTTCAAGCATTCATTCAAGATTTGTGGATGGTCAAGAACTTAGTTATTTTGAGATATGTAATATTTCATAGTGTTGGGATTGTTCACTTTCAAATCAATCATATAAACTTTTAAATTTAATAGAGAAAAACATTGATTACTAAATGAGTTTACAAGTTAAGAGGAGTTTTAGAGTATTACCTCTTTTAAGTAATTACCTCAAATTGAGGAAGAGTTATGTTTTAAAACATTTGAGCTTGACTTATATATATTATTGGGAGTATATTCAACACTGATATGGTTATGAGTTTAGAAAAGCAAAATCCTCATAAACCATGTATGCTAACATGGGTAGAGGGTCATACTTTTTAGACGAAACCTTATTGATTTTCAACATAACTTAATTGATCCACATAGTTGAGGTATTCTACACCCCGACCAGGCATAGGAAAATTGTGGCAACGTGGCAAGAAGATTTATCATCACGTATGTCATAGTGATGGTTATCAGTTAGAGAATCTCCCAAATAAGATTAAAGAGTTTATTATTGTATTTTTATACATATTGAGTTGATACTTACTGTTTTAAGCAACTGCATACAATGCATCATTTATTGTTGCTTTCATATTTGATTTGATATTACGTGAGTATGTCTCCCTAAAGTATTTGTTCAGTTATCTACTACTTCCAATTTTCCATACATGCTCGTACATTCAATGTACTTACACCATTCGACCTGCATCTTTTCATATGCAGATATAGCTGTTCAGGATCATCAATAGATGCTTCCTTGATCCCATTGCATTTCAGATAGCTTTGGTGAGCCTCCTTGCTTTTCGGAGGGCTACACATTATGATTTTGTTCTTTTTAGGTTGCCAGGGTCTTGTCTTGACATCCATCGTATTATTTAGAAGCTCCATAGACAATAATAGTTGAGGAATCTATTCATGTATTCCATTCTTGAGGTTTAAAGATTGGAGTTGAATACCTATGTTTATTTGAGTATTTCAGATTGTTTTGAGTTAAACTACTTTATTAATCAGATTTAATGACTTAATTATTTAAATTAAGTTCCTATGTTAGTGAGTAAATATTCTGCTGAGTTTTGAGCTAGGCGAAGGGTTCACTTGGGGACCAGTAATTGTTCTCGAGTGTTGGCCACATCTAGGGTGTAAGTTCGGGGCGTGACATCTGCTCACTTTAGATGTCTTATAAGATTCTATTTATAGTTTTTATTTGTGTAGGTCTTTGATGTCGATATTTATTGGAAAAATTATTCTACTATCTCAAAAAAAATTTAGCTATTGATCATATTATTATCTATATTCGTTCCTTCATATCTTATTAACGACTTTTATTTTATTATTATTATTATTATTATTCCAAAGGCAGTTATCATGTATTTAATTATTCTTTAACCTCTTCATTCAGAATAATTTATAGACATCGGAGGAAAATGTTTCAACCATTGAATATTTATTAATGGTTTTGTCTCTTCCCATCATTTAGGGTGAGAAATGGTTTGACCATTGAATTAATTATATTAATCCTTGACACTGATTTTCTTATGACCTCTGTAGGTTCCCCCCTACAAATCTAGTCTTCTTCTACAACTTGAAGAGTCAAAGAATATATATCTCTTAGAGAAATTTGTATATAATTATCTTGTTGATACATTTGATTCGTATTAATTCTATAAAAAAAAAACTAAATCTATACATACACAATTTATACTTACCCTATTTGTATATTGATAAGCGAATTATACAAACTGAAATACTCATACCAAACGAAACTATAGTTATGTAGCATGATAAGAAAACTTTAGCTAAGGAGCTTATTAAGTTTAATCTTTTTGATATTTATGGAATTTCCACAATATCTTTTATAGTATAGTGTCCTTGACATGCTCAAGCTTTGAGGACTTCCTTTCAATGTTTGTTATCAAGTATTTCTCGTAAGATTTCCAATAATATTTTAATTCTAGCATTCCGTAAATGCTATTATGAATTATGGATAATATCAGAAAGCTTGAGGAGGAAGAATGTTATATTGTTCTCTCTCTTGGGATTGCTTTTAATAAAAGATCCAAATAAAATTTAACATATTGCAACAAGCCATTAGGTTCAATCATTTATTACCTTTTAAAATTAAACAACAATATAATAAGATAATATTGAAGACAATTATATGTAAGTTCTTAGGGTTTTTGTAACGAAAATACAAAAACAACAATATAATAAGTTAATATTGAAGACAATTAAATGTAAGTTCTTAGGATTTTTGTAACGAAAATACAAAAGTGTGTCATTTTCATTTTCATCGCCATGGATTGATTTAGGTATTTAGTTTCTTGGGAGAGTTTGAGAAATAGTCACTCTCAAATTTATTTGAATATTTAGACACAAAGCTTGAAAATTTTGACATTTAATATTAACGTCAATTATTCTTCTAAACCATACAAGACCTACTCTTAATTTTTAATAATAAATTTTTGGTACCCATTCATCCAACAAATGATGAATTTTTATATTATTCATTTATTTTAGAAAAGCTACTCAATAGAGAAAAACATTGCAAGAAGAAACCCAAAAATGCTCCTATTATGAAGCTGATAAACACCATTACCTCATTACCTTATAGAAAACTAAAATAAACACCATTGCCTCATAGGATGGTTTTAAATCCTAGCATATTGGTTTAAGATGTCAAAATAAACAATATAATTGCTACCTCGGCAATAATTCATATATGAAAAGAGACAAAATTAAAACTCTTAACTAATAAACATCAACCACATGTGGGATAAAATCTCCTCCGTTGTATATACAAACAATTTACCTTCACATACCAAAATGAAAATGCCTCAATGTCAGGATAAAGGCATTTGGAAAAACAAATTAAAGAAAACAAAAACCAAATATCAGATCTTTTTGTCAGGCAATTTCAGATCTACCCAATATTTGATTTTTCTTTCTTTAGTTTGTTTTACCTAATGCCTTTTTCCTGTTCTCGAGTGTCTGCTTTTTGATCTATAAAGGTAAACTATTTATTTGCACACACAACAGGAGAAGATTTTATGCCATATGTGCTAACTGTTCAGATTAGAGAGGTAACATCGTGTATTTTCGTTAGAGCTAAGGGAATTTGAGAGAAGAAGGTGGTTCAAGGTAATTTCAATAATGGTTATGGTGTTTTGTCAGTGGTGTTGTTTTCGAAAATAAAGAGTTTTTCCTCTTTCTTTAGTAAACATTTGTTATCTTTTCTAGAAAAAAAAAGAAAATAAAATGCTGGGGTTCTCACTCTAGATACCTTATAACATCTATTTAAAGTTTTTGTTAGGTGTAGGATTTAAAGTCCGTATTTATTAAAAAAATATTTTAGTATCTCAAGAAGAAGTATTAACCATATTACTGTCTAGATTCATTCACTCATATCTCATGAATGACTTTTAATATATTTGTTAAAATTAAAAAGCATTTATCATATCTTTAATTATTCTTTGACCATTCATTCTTAATATAATTTATAGGAGTTGTAGGGAATTGTTTCAACCATTAAATGTATATTATATCTTTGTCTATTTTCCATCCCTTAGAGTGACAAATGGTTTGACCATTGAATAAGTTACATTAATCCTTGTCACATATTTTCTTATTACCGTTGGAGGCTCAAAGGCATTTCTAATGTGTTTAATTATTATTTGACCTCTTCATTCCTAATAATTTTATGACGTTGTAGGAAAATATTTCAACCTTGAATATATGATAATGGCTTTGTTTGTTTCCCATCATTAAGAGTGACAAGTAATTTTACCATTGAGATAATTACATCAATCCGTGTTGGTTTTCTTATTATCATTGTAGGATTTTTTTCCCTATAAATCTAGTTTTCTTCTACAACTTGAGAAGTAGAAGAATGTATATCTCTTAGTATATTTTTTTGTGTTGGGTTAAGTTTAAAAGAATCTTGTTAGTTTATGATTCATAGTTATATACTAGAAGCGCTTGTTGAATTCGGAGTAAAATCTATATCGAATGAAACATCTTTGAAAAAATTACGTGGATATAAAAACATATACTAATTAATTTGTTAACATCAAGACAATTTAATTAGATTTCCATTCGCAACTAATTTACAATCATAATTATGTGTACCACATACAAAATTAACATAATTCGACTCCTAATTGTATAAATTTCAAATATATTGTCATGCCCCTAACTAGAAAAGGGGTGGACATCAAGGATATACAGAAGCACCTGTCAATTATCTGTACTAATCTCATGCAAAAACTGTAGACTCATATGCAACTGAACTTAAAGGAAGACACATAGTAAAATATACATATAACAAAAGGTGCTGTTGGGTTACTTTACAACAGAACAATACAAAGTCTAATAAGACTCTAAAGAGTATGTATCTAAAAATCTGATAACTAGTCGGACAGGGACCCAACAAACCCATTACGTACGTTAATAGAAAAATAAAGGCCTTAAATATCTAATAGCTCCAGGTAGAGATAGAGCTTACCAACTGCTAATTGGAAGTCTCTGGTCTATTGAAAATGCTTGTTGTCCTGAGTACCTGAGACAGTAGAGATAGAAATGAAGCGCCACATAATAGACGTCAGTACATATATAACATGTATTGGTATGTAGAGAAGACTGAATAATAAGTAGACATGTAAGAGTACTAAAGTGAGTCAAATATCAAGATAGGCAAATCTGACCATATATATGCAGGAGACATAATCCATAACTAGAATTGTGACCAAGCTCAAGAGTATTTACCTAACATTTCATTGCTTATTCATTTTATATATAAAATCCCTATAATTTGCCTAAGTGAGATCCTTACTTCATTATATAGCTTCTTTGCTCTTTTTAATTGTAACTGCTAAGGAATCACGTGATGGCCTGCCGACAACGATAAGTGAACCCTGTATGGCATATGTACCCAATGTCACGACCACTCGTGAAATCTCATAGTGTAGGTAACGATTTGTTTTAAGGTACACCCCCAGGGCTCCTGTATGGTCTGCCCGCAGGCCTATATTTCCACAACGGAAAATTGCAGTTGACTCCATTTGAAATATGTGCACAGAGTAGCGTCACACGTACTAGCCCTAAAAATACCCACCCCAAGCTATAGAGTAGTCTATAACCTCAACTGCATGTAATTACTTATAATAGTTAATTCATAAATCATATAGCTAGTGATACAATTTGTGATTACTTTCTTTAGCTTTAGAATCATATATCTTGTGACAAATACACTTACGAATAGTTTATATCTAATTGCTTCCTTTAAATTTATGCAACACCCACTAGCTTCTAAGATTTCCAACTGTAGACACATATAGTTATCATATATCTATATAAAAGAGAATTCTAGGCCCCCCTATCTGGCGCAACCACAAACTAGTATTCCCTTTTAACTTATCTATTTTCACATTTAGTCTTTCCTTTCATGAAAAGTTGCGACTCCTACAAAAAGTTGTATCTGTTTATGAAAAGTTGTGATTTTTACGAAGAGTTGCAACTTTTACAAAGAGTTGCGACTTTTACGAAGAATTGCAACTTTTACAAAGAGTTACAATTTTTATGAAGAGTTGCAACACTAATGAAGAGTTGCAACTTTTAGATTAAAAAATATGACTTTTATGAAAGATTAGGACTTGTCCGAAGAGTCGTGACCTTTCTGATAATGCACAATAAGAATTTATTCACACTTCCCGTTGTTGTCTATAATTAGAGGGATTTTTTTCTCATTTTAACACAACGAAAGTTCTGAAATTCTCCTTCTTCTTCTGCACAATTCAATATATTGCGCTTTGTTCATGTTGAGTGGCTCAGTGAGACCATTTTATTTTTGTATCAGCACAGTAGCAAATAAAATCGTTCTGTCTTGAGAGGATCTATTCCTTTATAATTTTCTTAAGGGGAGAATGTGCATTAAATAGAATCGACTTTTTCTATGCTTGATTTTATTATTAAAGATCCTTGTATGTTTTTTACAATCATTAATTTATGCTTATTATATTAAATTTTATTTTTGATTCCATGTTTTCAACTTTATTGTTTAGGTTTATGCTTTTAATCATTATGTTGAAGTAAAAATATGTTATTGAAGAGTTTAATGAAATAATTAGACTATTTGTTTCATGTAAATTAGAATTCTTAAACTTATAAAATAAAAAACTTGTATACTGATAGAGTTTTCAATGGCAAAAACATACATGGGATGTCCAAGAAGGTACTTTGAGTGTTCAAAAGCTACATGGTTCCACAATACCTTGGACTTTTACTATTCAATTTATTATCCTATCAAGGCATTCAATCAATTAGTTACATCCAAAAAATAAAGGAATGTAGTGGGATGGTAAGTGTTTTACTAAACCTTAATCAAATGTTTGGGGTTCAAATGTTGGATTGAAGTCAATGAATTACCCCTCAAAGTAGGATGAATCTATATTCATCAAATATTAAAGAAATAATTATCTACTTATAAACTCTATTAGGAAATTATATGTATAGAAAACAAGACTGATATGAATAATCGAGAAAGAAATCTAGAAACACAATTAATGACACACAATGTAACGTGGAAACCCAAGTCGGGAAAAACCATGGGCAATGACGAGAAAATTCACTATGTTGAAGCTAGAGTACAATTTCAAATTCTCCTAAACTCGAGAGTGAAGCCAAGAAGAAGAAAAAAAGATCACTCAATTCTTTTTGTTTTTTTCTAACAAAAAAAGATAGAAAAATTGCCAGGAAATAGGCTCCACTATCTGGTACAAAGAGGTAGAGAATGCCCACAAAAGTAGGCTCAACTTGTAGTGAAAACTGCTGCCCATTTATTGCACCATAATCCCATGATCTGTTCAGCTTTCTTGAAATTGCGGAAGTCTCAAGACAAGCTGAAATATGGTGACGTGAGTAGTCAAACTCACCAGGAAAAAGAATTTGAGGCAGCTCTAACAATCTCCACCTTTTCTCAAATTTAGTAGATGCTCATCATTACCATAAAATCCCCGAAGGGAAATCAAGTGTTGTGCACACCAACTAAGTTCAAAAAATATTTGAACTAAGAAATGGGAAGTGGCTTAGTAAGCATATCTGCAGGATTTTCTGTAGTGTGAATTTTCTTGACTACAATCTCTCCCTTAGTCATTGTGTCTCTGATATAATGATATTTCACACTAATATGTTTAGTCTTGGAATGATATGCATCATTTTTCGTTAGATGTATTGCACTCTGACTATCTGAAAATACAACAGTAGTATCTCGTGGAACAGCAAGCTCAAGAATAAGACCACGCAACCATGTAGCCTTCTTCACACTTCAGTAGCTACAACATATTCCGCTTCTGTAGTGGATAGAGCAGCAATGGATTGCAAAGATGCTTTCCAATTGATAGAACCCGAACATAAAGTGAAGATATATCCGGACAGAGATTTACGTCTATCAAGATCACCACCATAATCAGAATCAACAAACCCAACAACATCATTAGATATCCCTTTGTCCCTGACAAAAACAAAGCCATGATTAACTGTACCTTTAAAGTATCAAAAAATGAATTTCACCACATCCTAGTGATACTTGCCAGGATTTTGCATATACCGACTCACCATACTCACTGTATATGCAAGATCAGGTCTAGTGCAAACCATGACATACATAAGACTATCAACTGCACTAGAGTAGGGAATGTTAGACATCATTTCAAGTTCTTCATCTATTTTTAGACAAAACTTAGAAGATATCTTGAAGTGAGATGCTAGAAGGAGTTGAGACAGGCTTGCTCTTACTCATGTTGAACTTGTCAAGGGTCTTCTCTGTGTATTTTTTCGGAGACAAGTGTAACTTTCCAGCTTGTAGTTCTCTATGAATCTCCATTCCCAGAATCTTCTTTGCTGCACCAAGGTTCTTCAAATCAAACTCATTTCTAAGTTGAGACTTTAACATGTTGATCAAATACATGTCTTTTGAAGCAATCAACATGTCATACATGTATAATAACAAGTAAATAAATGAACCATTTGAAGACTGTTGAAAGTACACACAATTATCATATTGACTTCTGGTGTAGCCTTGACTAACCATAAAAGTATCAAATTGTTTGTACCATTGTCTAGGTGCTTGTTTAAGTCCATACAAGGACCTTCTCAAACGACAAACACATTGTTCATTTCCATGAACAACAAAACGCTTAGGTTGTTTCATATAAATTTCTTCCTCCAATTCGCCATGTAGAAAAGCAGTTGTAAAATATAATTGCGCCAATTCCAAATCAAATAGTGCAAAAAGGCAAGAAGTAATCTGGTGGAAGTATGACAAACTACTGGAAAAAAATTTCATTAATATCAATACCTTCCTTTTGAGCAAAGCCTTGGACAACGAGCTTTCTATGTTGAATCTTCAACCCCAGGAATTCCATCTTTTCGTTTGTATATCCATTTGCAGCCTAGTGCACGACGACCTTTAGGAAGCTCACATAAATCCCATGTCCTATTCTTATGTAGACTTTCAATTTCTTCTTGCATTGCTATCAGCCATGGAGATGAGTTAAAACTAGAGATTGCCTCTGAATATGAAGAAGGTTCAACTCCTTCAGAAATCTCTTGTGCAACTGTTAGTGCATACATAATGAGACCATTATTATCACAATATCTGATAGGTTTTCTAATAACTCTCCTTGGTCTATTATGATCAATAGAAGAATCATCAACAAACTTTGGCTCAATGGGGCAAGTGGTACTGGAAACTTTTTCATCAACACGAGCATCACTGTCTGACTGTGGAACGGTAGAAGAGATAGGGTCAATCTTATGAGATTCAGTTCTCATTTCTAATTCCACCTTCTCACTGATACATTGTTGATCATAAGATAATACAAAATGCTCTTTTTTAGAACACAACAATGCATTTTCATTAAAAGTAATGTCTCTACTCAAAATGATTTTTCTCAAATTCGGGCACCATAAATGATACCCTTTTAACTCAGAAGCATAGCTAAGAAATAAACATTTAACAGCCCTGGGTGCTAACTTTCCATCATTAACATGGGTAAAAGCAGGGCATCCAAATGCTTTTTAATTTGAAAAATTTATAGGATTACCTGACCAATCATCGTCTGAAATTTTGAAGTTAATGGATGAGTGTGGAGATCGATTGACAAGAGAACAAGCTGTAGAAATAGCCTCAACCCAAAAATCACAACGATGCCACAATCTTGCATTTGAGAGAATACAACGAGCTCTCTCAAGAAGAGTCCTATTGATATATTCTGCAACTCCTTTTTGTTGGGGCTTCCCAACAAGAGTCTTGTGTCTAGCAATACCATGACATTTGCAGAACTCTTTGAAATTTGACTCGCAAAACTCCAAACCATTATCAGTGCGGAGTTTTTTTTTATCTTCCTTCCAGTTTGGTTCTCAACAAGAGCCTTGAAGTTCTTGAATTTAATAAAAGCTTCATTCTTATGTCTCAAGAAATAAACCCAGACTTTGCGAGAAAAATCATCAGTAATGGTCATCATGTAGCGTTTTGCTCCAAGTGATGGAACCATTGAAGCCCCCCATAAATTTGAATGAATAAAATCAAGAATACAAAGTGTATGATGTGTGGTTGCTGAAAAACTCATTCTCTTTTGTTTTCCGAATACGCAATGTTCACATAAACCCAATTTTCCTATACCTTGATTACCGAGAAGACCTCTTCTACAAAGAATAGTCATACCTTTATCACTCATATGACCCAGACGCATGTGCCATAAACGAGTGAGATCTTCATTAGACAATGAAGTGGGAACTTCTACATACCCAATCACAATTGAACCGTACAAGTAATAAAGAGTCCCACATCTTATTCCTTTCATCAAGACCAGAGCACCTTTTGAAACCTTGAGAACTCCACCTTCAGATGAATATTTACATCAAGGAGATTCAAGAGTACCAACTAAAATCAAGTTGTGTTTTACGTCAGGAATATGACGAACGTTAGTCAAGGTCCTCATAACACCATCATGAGTTTTAATTTGTAAAGTCCAATTGCAACAACTTTGCATTGAAATCATTTCCCTAGGAGAACACCACATTCAACTTTATTATATGTTACAAACCAGTCCTTATGAGAGCACATATGATATGTAAATCCAGTATCAAAAACCCATTCAGATGAGTTTCTTTTATCATCAGAGACAGCCAACAAAACATCACCTTCAGAATCACTTTCAACAACTCTGGCTTCAGCAACTTTCTTCATCTTTTTGTTATTTTCTTCCCTCCTTTTTATTTTTTAGTTTAAAGCAGTTAGAAATATCATGCCCAGGTTTCTTGCAGTAGCGACATGTCTGGCTGAAATTATGCCCTTTGTATGTAGATCGGAATTTTTTTTAGATGTACTCCCTTTATCTTGTG
This sequence comes from Solanum lycopersicum, assembly GCF_036512215.1. NCBI lineage: Eukaryota > Viridiplantae > Streptophyta > Magnoliopsida > Solanales > Solanaceae > Solanum > Solanum lycopersicum. The sequence continues at coordinate 5,314,688 of NC_090809.1, forward strand.
ATCTACCTATAACGAACAAGCGCTAGCCTTCATCCTCAAAATGAACGTCAAGATCCAATTTTTCTTTGGACAACAAATTTGATTTAACATCTTCATAGGACAAAGTTTCATTATTTCTGTATAACATATTCTCCTTGAAATGATTATGGGTAGATGGAACAGAGACAATTAACAACACATCCTTGTCCTCATCCTCAATTTTAACTTCTAAATTTTCCAGATCTATTATAATTGAATTGAATACATCAATATCAAATTGAATGGATGAACTTTCAAACATACGAAGCGTGTATAAAAGCTTTTTGAGACGGAGTTTATTGGCAAGACTTTTGGTCATATAGAGAGACTCAAGTTTCAACCAAAGACTTGCAGCAGTAGTCTCACGAATAACCTCCTTAAGAACCTCTTTGGAAAGACTTAGTTGAATTGAAGAAAGTGCCTTTTCATCTAAATTAATGAAGTTTCTACTCCATCTATATCCCTCTTAACTAACTAACTTTTATGATAAAGGTCTCATATTTATTAATTTCAAGGGAAGTTGATGGAGAAACTTACGTCAGTGAAAAATTTTCATGAGAGCCTTAAATTAATCACCTCTCTAGAGATTTGAATGAGGTTTTGCAGTTTATGACATAAGATCCATCAAAACATAGTTAAACACTGCCCACACTTTGGCATAGCGACCCTGATTCGCTATTCGCAATGCAAACTTGGCTAAGGCAAACCACTCATTGCTATGGTGAAATAAGTTTTCAACATTCACACTTTTTGCTAAACACTTACAACTTTCTTCTTTAGACTCAGATTAATGAATAGTCGGTGGTGTTGGAAAGAAAACTGGAAGACCTTGTATTTGATAGGTTTGTGAATACATAACTCTTAATAGGAGAGGTTTTCGTTTGATGTTGAACCAAGTAAAAATTTATATTGAAACCCAATCGCTAATGTCACTTTGAACTCAACTTTGTTCTAGGGTTCCGTATGACTTTAGTGCGTATCTAATCCACTCACACACTCAAAAATTGAACTTAACAATATAAATAATTAATTTCATTGGATTTAGATCTATCTATACATATAGGGTGGTTTTAAATCTTAACTTAAAAGTTTGAGATTTCACAATAAACAAAATAGTTGCTCTCTCAACTATAATTCATACTTGAAAAGAAACAAAAAATTATAACTCTTAACTACTAAATATTAAACACGTGTGAAAAAATATATCCTCAATTGTATGTGTAAACTGTCACATCCGGGTTTACCCCCTAGACATAACCGGCGTCGGCGTTCTTTCGAAAGACTAAGACTAGCATCTTAGTTTCATGTCATTACATTCATAGGTTGAAAAATCCGGAAAAATTTAAAACTTTCCTTATCACTACTTCGAGGTTTACATAGACCTCTACATACACATAATATATATTCATATCGAGTATACATAGATCCTTCGTATATGAAGGTTACATAGTCTTCTACTTTTATTGCACATACATATATATATATTTATATATGTATATGTTGGTTATTGATCTACTCATTTAGGTATGGGTTGGTTATTGATCTACTCATTTATTAATTCAACCCATCTCAACTCAATTCATTTTAGCCCATTAAATATTAAATTGATATATAATCCAAATTGATATTTGAAAAATCAAGTCAAAATATTATTAAAAACTTCTTTTTAAACTTATATGTTATATATGATTAGAATAAAGAAAAATAACTTTATCGGGTAATAAAAGCTTATAAATAACAAATAAATTTATTAGAACTTAATAAAAATTGTGTAGGTTGGATTATGACCCTAACAAATATATTACCTAATCTGTTTTGACCTAACAGGATTTTGGCCTAAACAAATTTGGTTGGGTTGGATCTTGATTTATTTTGATTAACTCAAATTTAACTCAACATGCCTTATTGCCACCCCCAATATAAACTACTTTTATATTATAGATTGTATTTTTAAATTAAAATTTTCATCTTATCACTCAAATTTTGTATATTCTCATAGTGAAAGCTATTAATACTTTTAGATTATAAGTTTAAAATGACAAAAACTGAAAAAGAATTGAAATCTTATTAATTTGGAATGAAAGTAGCATAGATTAAATAATATATCTTACTCCCTCCATCCACGATTAATTGTCATGGTCTCCTTTTTAGAGTCAAACTACAAGAACTTTGATGAACAATTTACAATGTATATTTTCATCATATTAATATGCAAAAAATTGTAATTTATAGTATTTTTCATATAGTTTTTGAATATATAATTTTTTTTAAATATCGAATTAACGTAATCTAATTTAACTTTAATTATTAGTCAAATTGACTTTCAAAAAGTACAACATGACAAATATAAATGGGCAGAGGGAGTATAAAATGTTAAATACACTAAAATATACGAATATTAGAGATTAAATTAATGGTCTTATATGATTTATAATATGTTAATTATAAGTATCATTTAATATAAAATAATAATAAAATAATCAAAAGTGAAACAAAGAGTATGAATAATAGTTCTCCATATTTGGTGAACTACAATTCACCTATGTATAAACAGAGAATAGAAAGTGAATTAGAGAATGGTTGAAGAACTCATTCTCTATTTTACATTTCAAATATAGAGAATAAAGACTAAGACCTCATTTGTTTTCATTAAGATTGAGAGGTCTGAATCTGAATATCCATCTTAATATTAAGATTTGCATTAAGATATGAGTGTTTCGATTTGAATAGACATCTGAATATTTAGATATGGTCTCTAAATCTGAACACTAAATAATTAATGTTATTTGTTTTCA